>NC_057809.1:325092590-325111578 GCF_018294505.1 Triticum aestivum
CCAAGTCCTAGTCCAACATGGAAAATAGGGGAGTCCTACTCCCGGTAGGAGTAGGACTCCTCCTGGCGCGCCCCTTGCCTGGCCGCACCTCCTCCTCCTTGCTCCTTTATATACGGGGGCAGGGGGGCACCCCATAGACACAACAATTGATCATTGATCTCTTAGCCGTCTGCGGTGCCCCCCTCCACCATAATCCTCGATAATATTGTAGCGATGCTTAGGCGAAGCCGTGCGACGGTAGACCATCAAGATCGTCACCACGCCATCGTGCTGATGGAACTCTTCCCCGACATTCTGCTGGATCGGAGTCCGGGGATCATCATCGAGCTGAACGTGTGCTAGAACTCGGAGGTGACGTAGTTTCGGTGCTTGATCGGTCGGGCCGTGAAGACGCACGACTACATCAACCTCGTTGTGCTAACGCTTCCGCTTTCGGTCCACGAGGGTACGTGGACAACACTCTCCCCTCTCATTGCTATGCATCACCATGATCTTGCATGTGCGTAGGATTTTTTTTTGAAATTAATATGTTCCCCAACAGTGGCATCCGAGCCTGGTTTTATGCGTTGATGTTATATGCACGAGTAGAACACAAGTGAGTTGTGGGCGATATAAGTCATACTTCTTACCAGCATGTCATACTTTGGTTCGGCGGTATTGTTGGATGAAGTGGCCCGGACCGACATTACGCGTACGCTTACGCGAGACTGGTTCTACCGACGTGTTTTGCACACAGGTGGATGGCGGGTGTCAGTTTCTCCAACTTTAGTTGAACCGAGTGTGGCTACGCCCGGTCCTTGCGAAGGTTAAAACAGCACCAACTTGACAAACTATCATTGTGGTTTTGATGCGTAGGTAAGAATGGTTCTTGCTAAGCCCGTAGCAGCCACGTAAAACCTGCAACAACAAAGTAGAGGACGTCTAACTTGTTTTTGTAGGGCATGTTGTGATTTGATATGGTCAAGACATGATGCTAAATTTTATTGTATGAGACGATCATGTTTTGTAACCAAGTTATCGGCAACTGGCAGGAGCCATATGGTTGTCGCTTTATTGTATGCAATGCAATCACCCTGTAATGCTTTACTTTAGCACTAAGCAGTAGCGATAGTCGTAGAAGCATAATATTGGCGAGACGACAACGATGCTACGATGGAGATCAAGGTGTCGCGCCGGTGACGATGGTGATCAAAACAGTGCTTCGGAGATGGAGATCACAAGTACAAGATGATGATGGCCATATCATATCACTTATATTCATTGCATATGATGTTTATGTTTTATGCATCTTATCTTGCTTTGATTGACGGTAGCATTATAAGATGATCTCTCACTAAATTTCAAGATAAAAGTGTTCTCCCTGAGTATGCATTATTGCCAAAGTTCGTCGTGCCCAGACACCACGTGATGATCGGGTGTGATAAGCTCTACGTCCATCTACAACGGGTGCAAGCCGGTTTTTGCACACGCATAATACTCAGGTTAAACTTGACGACCAAAGGTATGGCCTCGAAACACTGAGACCGAAAGGTCGAGCGTGAATCATATAGTAGATATGATCAACATAGTGATGTTCACCATTGAAAACTACTCCATTTCACGTGATGATCGGTTATGGTTTAGTTGATTTGGATCACGTGATCACTTAGAGGATTAGAGAGATGTCTTTCTAAGTGGGAGTTCTTAAGTAATATGATTAATTGAACTTAAATTTATCATTAACTTAATACCTGATAGTATCTTGCTTGTTTATGTTTGATTGTAGATAGATGGCCCGTGCTGTTGTTCCGTTGAATTTTAATGTGTTCCTTGAGAAAGCAAAGTTGAAAGATGAGGGTAGCAATTACACGGACTGGGTCCGTAACTTGAGGATTATCCTCATTGCTGCATAGAAGAATTACGTCCTGGAAGCACCGCTGGGTGCCAGGCCTGCTACTGGAGCAACACCAAATGTTATGAACGTCTGGCAGAGCAAAGCTGATGACTACTTGATAGTTCAGTGTGCCATGCTTTACGGCTTAGAACCGGGTCTTTAATGACGTTTTGAACGTCATGGAGCATATGAGATGTTCCAGGAGTTGAAGTTGATATCTCAAGCAAATGCCCGAATTAAGAGATATGAAGTCTCCAATAAGTTCTATAGCTACAAGATGGAGGAGAATAGTTCTGTTAGTGAACACATACTCAAAATGTCCGGGTACCATAATCACTTGACTCAGCCGGGAGTTAATCTTCCAGTTGATAGTGTCATTGACAGAGTTCTTCAATCACTGCCACCAAGCTACAAGAGCTTCGTGATGAACTATAACATGCAAGGGATGAATAAAACAATTCCCGAGCTCTTCGCAATGCTAAAGGCTGCGAAGGTAGAAATCAAGAAGGAGCATCAAGTGTTGATGGTCAATAAGACCGCCAGTTTCAAGAAAAAGGGCAAAGGAAAGAAGAAGGGGAACTTCAAGAAGAACAGCAAACAAGTTGCTTCTTAGGAGAAGAAACCCAAATTTGGACCTAAGCCTGAAACTGAGTGCTTCTACTGCAAGCAGACTGGTCACTGGAAGAGGAACTTCCCCAAGTACTTGGCGGATAAGAAGGATGGCAATGTGAACAAAGGTGTATGTGATATACATGTTATTGATGTGTACCTTACTAGAGCTCACAGTAGCACCTGGTATTTGATACTGGTTCTGTTGCTAATATTTGCAACTCGAAATAGGTTCTACGGATTAAGCTAACACTGGCGAAGGACGAGGTGACGATGCGCGTGGGAAATGGTTCCAAAGTCGATGTGATCGCGGTCGGCACGCTACCTCTACATCTACCTTCGGGATTAGTATTAGACCTAAATAATTGTTATTTGGTGCCAACGATAAGCATGAACATTATATCTGGATCTTGTTTGATGCGAGACGGTTATTCATTTAAATCAGAGAATAATGGTTGTTCTATTTATATGAGTAATATCTTTTATGGTCATGCACCCTTGAAGAGTGGTCTATTTTTGATGAATCTCGATAGTAGTGATACACATATTCATAATGTTGAAACCAAAAGATGCAGATTTGATAATGATAGTGCGACTTATTTGTGGCACTACCGTTTAGGTCATATCGGTGTAAAGCGCATGAAGAAACTCCATACTGATGGACTTTTGGAACCACTTGGTACTTGTGAACCGTGCCTCATGGGCAAGATGACTAAAACGCCGTTCTCCGGTACTATGGAGAGAGCAACAGATTTGTTGGAAATCATACATACAGATGTATGTGGTCCGATGAATGTTGAGGCTCGTGGCGGATATCGTTATTTTCTCACCTTCACAGATGATTTAAGCAGATATGGGTATATCTACTTAATGAAACCTAAGCATGAAACATTTGAAAAGTTCAAAGAATTTCAGAGTGAAGTTGAAAATCATCGTAACAAGAAAATAAAGTTTCTACGATCTGATCGTGGAGGAGAATATTTGAGTTACGAGTTTGGTCTACATTTGAAACAATGCGGAATAGTTTCGCAACTCACGCCACCCGGAACACCACAGCGTAATGGTGTGTCCGAACGTCGTAATCGTACTTTACTAGATATGGTGCGATCTATGATGTCTCTTACAGATTTATCGCTATCGTTCTGGGGTTATGCTTTAGAGACGGCCGCATTCACGTTAAATAGGGCATCATCAAAATCCGTTGAGACGACGCCTTATGAACCGTGGTTTGGCAAGAAACCAAAGTTGTCGTTTCTGAAAGTTTGGGGCTGCGATGCTTATGTGAAAAAGCTTCAACCTGATAAGCTCGAACCTAAATCAGAGAAATGTGTCTTCATAGGATACCCAAAGGAGACTGTTGGGTACACCTTCTATCACAGATCCGAAGGCAAGACATTCGTTGCTAAGAATGGATCCTTTCTAGAGAAGGAGTTTCTCTCGAAAGAAGTGAGTGGGAGGAAAGTAGAACTTGATGAGGTAACTGTACCTGCTCGCTTATTGGAAAGTAGTACATCACAGAAACCGGTTTCCGTGACACCTACACCAATTAGTGAGGAAGCTAATGATAATGATCATGAAACTTCAGATCAAGTTACTACCGAACCTCGTAGATCAACCAGAGTAAGATCCGCACCAGAGTGGTACGGTAATCCTGTGGTCTGGAAGTCATGCTACTAGATCATGATGAACCTACGAACTATGAAGAAGCGATGGTGAGCCCAGATTCCGCAAAATGGCTAGAAGCCATGAAATCTGAGATGGGATCCATGTATGAGAACAAAGTGTGGACTTTGGTTGACTTGCCTGTTGATCGGCAAGCAATTGAGAATAAATGGATCTTCAAGAAGAAGACTGACACTGACGGTAATGTTACTGTCTACAAAGCTCGACTTGTTGCAAAAGGTTTTCGACAAGTTCAAGGGATTGACTACGATGAGACCTTCTCACCCGTAGCGATGCTTAAGTCTGTCCGAATCATGTTAGCAATTGCCGCATTTTATGATTATGAAATTTGGTAGATGGATGTCAAAACTGCATTCCTGAATGGATTTCTAGAAGGAGAGTTGTATATGATACAGTCGGAAGGTTTTGTCGATCCAAAGGGAGCTAACAAAGTGTGCAAGCTCCAGCGATCCATTTATGGACTGGTGCAAGCCTCTCGGAGTTGGAATAAACGCTTTGATAGTGTAATCAAAGCATTTGGTTTTGTACGGACTTTTGGAGAAGCCTGTATTTACAAGAAAGTGAGTGGGAGCTCTGTAGCATTTCTGATATTATATGTGGATGACATATTACTGATTGGAAATGATATAGAATTTCTGGATAGCATAAAGGGATACTTGAATAAAAGTTTTTCAATGAAAGACCTCGGTGAAGCTACTTACATATTGGGCATTAAGATCTATAGAGATAGATCAAGACGCTTAATTGGACTTTCACAAAGCACATACCATGACAAAGTTTTGAAGAAGTTCAAAATGGATCAAGCAAAGAAAGGGTTCTTGCCTGTGTTACAAGGTGTGAAATTGAGTAAGACTCAATGTTCGACCACCGCAGAAGATAGAGAGAAAATGAAAGATGTTCCCTATGCTTCAGCCATTGGCTCTATCATGTATGCAATGCTGTGTACCAGACCTGATGTGTTCCTTGCTATAAGTCTAGCAGGGAGGTACCAAAGTAATCCAGGAGTGGATCACTGGACAGCGGTCAAGAACATCCTGAAGTACCTGAAAAGGACTAAGGATATGTTTCTCGTATATGGAGGTGACAAAGAGCTCATCGTAAATGGTTACGTTGATGCAAGCTTTGACACTGAGCCGGACGATTCTAAATCGCAAACCGGATACGTGTTTACATTGAACGGTGGAGCTGTCAGTTGGTGCAGTTCTAAACAAAGCATCGTGGCGGGATCTACATGTGAAGCGGAGTACATAGCTGCTTCAGAAGCAGCAAATGAAGGAGTCTGGATGAAGGAGTTCATATCCGATCTAGGTGTCATACCTAGTGCATCGGGTCCAATGAAAATCTTTTGTGACAGTACTGGTGCAATTGCCTTGGCAAAGGAATCCAGATTTCACAAGAGAACCAAGCACATCAAGAGACGCTTCAATTCCATTCGGGATTTAGTCCAAGTGGGAGACATAGAAATTTGCAAGATACATACGGATCTGAATGTTGTAGACCCGCTGACTAAGCCTCTTCCACGAGCAAAACATGATCAACACCAAGGCTCCATGGGTGTTAGAATCATTACTATGTAATCTAGATTATTGACTCTAGTGCAAGTGGGAGACTGAAGGAAATATGCCCTAGAGGCAATAATAAAGTTATTATTTATTTCCTTATATCATGATAAATGTTTATTATTCATGCTAGAATTGTATTAACCGGAAACATAATACTTGTGTGAATACATAGACAAACAGAGTGTCACTAGTATGCCTCTACTTGACTAGCTTGTTGATAAAAGATGGTTATGTTTCCTAGCCATAGACATGAGTTGTCATTTGATTAATGGGATCACATCATTAGGAGAATTATGTGATTGACTTGACCCATTCCGTTAGCTTAGCACTTGATCGTTTAGTATGTTGCTATTGCTTTCTTCATGACTTATACATGTTCCTATGACAATGAGATTATGCAACTCCCGTTTACCGGAGGAACACTTTGTGTGCTACCAAATGTCACAACGTAACTAGGTGATTATAAAGGTGCTCTACAGGTGTCTCCGAAGGTACTTGTTGGGTTGCCGTATTTCGAGCTTAGGATTTGTCACTCCGATTGTCGAAGAGGTATCTCTGGGCCCTCTCGGTAATGCACATCACTTAAGCCTTGCAAGCATTGCAACTAATGAGTTAGTTGTGGGATGATGTATTACAGAACGAGTAAAGAGACTTGCCGGTAACGAGATTGAACTAGGTATTAAGATACCGACGATCGAATCTCGGGCAAGTAACATACCGATGACAAAGGGAACAACGTATGTTGTTATGCGGTCTGACCGATAAAGATCTTCGTAGAATATGTAGGAGCCAATATGAGCATCCAGGTTCCGCTATTGGTTATTGACCGGAGACGTGTCTCGGTCATGTCTACATAGTTCTCGAACCCGTAGGGTCCGCACGCTTAACGCTACGATGACATTTTCATTATGAGTTTATATGTTTTGATGTACCAAAGGTTGTTCGGAGTCCCAGATGTGATAACGGACATGACGAGGAGTCTCGAAATGGTCAATACATAAAGATTGATATATTGGAAGCCTATGTTTGGACATCGGAAGTGTTCCAGATGAAATCGGCATTTACCGGAGTACCGGGACGTTACCGGAACCCCCCGGTAATCTAATGGGCCTTAATGGGCCTAGTGGAGGAAGAGGAGAGGAGGCCAAGGGGCAGCTGCGCGCCCCTCCCCCCCAAGTACGAATTGGACAAGGAGGGGGGCGGTGCCCCCCCTTTCCTTTCCCCTCTCTCTCTCCTTCCCCCCCAAGTCCTAGTCCAACATGGAAAAGAGGGGAGTCCTACTCCCGGTAGGAGTAGGACTCCTCCTGGCGTGCCCCTTGCCTGGCCGCACCTCCTCCCCCTTGCTCCTTTATATACGGGGGCAGGGGCACCCCATAGACACAACAATTGATCATTGATCTCTTAGCCGTGTGCGGTGCCTCCCTCCACCATAATCCTTGATAATATTGTAGAGGTGCTTAGGCGAAGCCCTACGATGGTAGACCATCAAGATCGTCACCACGCCGTCATGCTAACGGAACTCTTCCCCGACATTCTGCTGGATCAGAGTCCGGGGATCGTCATTGAGCTGAACGTGTGCTAGAACTCGGAGGTGCCATAGTTTCGGTGCTTGATCGGTCGGGCCGTGAAGACGTACGACAACATCAACCGCGTTGTGCTCACGCTTCCGCTTTCGGTCTACAAGGGTACGTGGACAACACTCTCCCCTCTCGTTGCTATGCATCACCATGATCTTGCATGTGCGTAGGATTTTTTTTGAAATTACTACGTTCCCCAACACCTTATATGTCCACGCACATGAGACCGGTTCCAACGACTGACATGCAACTAGTTTTGCATAAAGGTGGCTGGCGGGTGTCTGTTTCTCCTACTTTAGTTGAATCAAATTTGACTGCGGCCGGTCCTTGAAGAAGGTTAAAACAACAAACTTGATAAATCACCGTTGTGGTTTTATGCGCAGGTAAAAACGGTTCTTGCTGGAGGCCCGTAGCAGCCACGTAAAACTTTCAACAACAAAGTAGAGGACGTCTAACTTGTTTTTGCAGGGCATGTTGTGATGTGATATGGTCAAGATATGATGTGATATAGGTTGATGTATGATATTATCATGTTTTGTAATATTGACAACCGGCAGGAGCCTTAGGGTTGTCTCTTTATTGTATGAAGTGCAAACGACATGTAATTGCTTTACTTTATCACTATGCGTTAGCGATAGTTGTAGAAGCAATAGATGGCGTGACGAACTTGACGCTACGATGGAAATCAAGGTGTCGAGCCAGTGACGATGGAGATCATGACGATGCTTTGGAGATGGATATGAAAAGCACAAGATGATGATGGCCATATCATGTCAAATATTTTGATTGCATGTGATGTTTATCCTTTATGCATCTTATTTTGCTTAGAACGGCGGTAGCATTATAAGATAATCCCTTCCCTTAATTTCAAGACAAAAGTGTTCTCCCTGAGTATGCACCGTTGCTATAGTTCGTTGTTTCGAGACACCATGTGATGATCAGGTGTGATAGATTCTACGTTCACATATAACTGGTGTAAGAAAATTTTGGACATGCAGAATACTTGTGTTAAACTTGACGAGCCTAGCATGTACATACATGGTCTCAGAACACTGGAGACCGGAAGATCGAACATGACTCATATAGTAGATATGATCAACATAGAGATGTTCACCATTGATGACTACCCCATCTCACGTGATGGTCGGACATGGGTTAGTTGATTTGGATCATGTATCACTTGAATAACATGAGGGATGTTTATTTAAGTGGGAGTTCATTAGTAATTTGAATAATTGAACTTAAATTTATCATAAACTTAGTCTTATAGTTTTGCATATCTATGTTGTAGATCAATAGCCACGATACAGCTCCCCTATTTTTGATATGTTCCTAGAGACAAATAAAGTTGAAAGATGATAGTAGCAATGATGCAGAATGGGTCTGTGATCTGAGGATTATCCTCATTGCTGCACACAAGAATTTTGTCCTTTATGCACAGCTAGGTTACAGACCTATTGCAGGAGCAGATGCAGATGTTATGAACGTTTGACAAGCTCGATATGATGACTACTTAATAGTTTAGTGCGCCATGCTTTACAGCTTAGAACCGGAACTTCAAAAAACGTTTTGAATGCCAAGGAGCATATGAGATGTTCCAAGAGCTGAAATTGGTATTTCAGACTCATGCCCATGTCGAGAGGTATGAGACCTATGACAAGTACTTTGCCTACAAGATGGAGGAAAATAGCTCAGCCAGTGAGCATGTACTCAGAATGTCTTGGTACTACAATCGCTTGAATCAGGTGGGAGTTAATCTTCCAGATAAGATAGTGATTGACGGAGTTCTCTAGTCAGTATCACCAAGCTACTAGAACTTCGTGATGAGCTATAATATGCAAGGGATGACGAAAACGATTCTCGAGCTCTTCGTGATGCTGAAATCGGTGAAGGTAGAAATCAAGAAAGAGCATCAAGTGTGGATGTTTAACAAGACCACTAGTTTCAAGAAAAAGGGCAAGGGAAAGAATGGGAACTTCAAAAAGAATGGCAACCAAGTTGTCGCTCCCATGAAGAAGCCCAAAGCTGGACCCAAGCCTGAAACTGAGTGCTTCTACTACAAAGGAAATGGTCACTAGAAGCGGAACTGCCCCCAACACTTGGCGGATAAGAACGATGGAAAAGTGAACAAAAGTATATTTTGATATACATGTTATTTATGTGTACCTTACTAGTGTTCATAGTAGCACCTGGGTATTAGATTCCAATTCAGTTGCTAAGATTAGTAACTCGAAATAGGAGTTGCAGAATAAACAGAGACTAGTTAAGTGTGAGGTGATGATGTGTGTTGGAAGTGATTCCAAGGTTGATAAGATCACCATCGCACACTCCCTGTACCTCCAGGATTAGTGTTGAACCTAAATAAATGTTATTTGGTGTCTGCATTGAGCATGAATATGATTAGATCATGTTTATTGCAATACGGTTATTCATTTAACTTAGAGAATAATTGTTGTGCTATTTACATGAATAAAACCTTCTATGGTCATACTCCCAATGTGAATGGTTTATTGAATCTCGACCATAGTGATACACATATTCATAATATTGATGCCAAAAGATGCAAAGTTGATAATGATAGTGCAACATACTTGTGGCACTGCCATTTAGGTCATATTGGTATAAAGCGCATGAAGAAACTCCATGCAGATGGACTTTTGGAATCATTTGATTATGAATCATTTGATACTTGCGAACCATGTCTCATGGGCAAAATGACTAAAACTCCATCCTCCGGAACAATGGAGCGAGCTAATGACTTATTGGAAATAATGCATACCGATGTATGCGGTCCGATGAGTGTTGAAGCACGTAGCGGGTATCATTATTTTCTGACCTTCACAGATGATTTGAGTAGGTATGGGTATATCTACTTGATGAAACACAAGTCTGAAACATTTGAAAAGTTCAAAGATTTTCAGAGTGAAGTGGAGAATCATCGTAACAAGAAAGTAAAGTTTCTACGATCTAATCGCAGAGGCAAATATTTGAGTTATGAGTTTGGCCTTCATTTAAAACAATGTGGAATTGTTTCACAACTCATGCCACCTGGAACACCACAATGTAATGGTTCCGAATATCGTAACCATACTTTATTAGATATGGTGCGTTCTATGATGTCTCTTACCGATTTACCACTATCGTTTTGGGCTTATGCATTAGAGACAGCTGCATTCACGTTAAATATGGCACCGTCTAAATTTGTTGAGATGACACCGTATGAAGTGTGGTTTGGCTTGAAACCTAAGCTGTCATTTCTTAAAAGTTTGGGATGCGATGCTTATGTCAAAAGGCTTCAGCCTGATAAGCTCGAACCCAAAGCGGAGAAGTGCGTCTTGATAGGATACCCAGAAGAAACTATTGGGTATACCTTCTACCACAGATTCGAAGGCAAAATCTTTGTTGCTATGAATGAGTCCTTTCTAGAGAAGGAGTTTCTCTCGAAAGAAGAGAGTGGGAGGAAAGTAGAACTTGATCAGGTAGTTGTACCTTCTTTCGAATTGGAAAGTAGTACATCAGAGAAATCCATTCCCATGATGCATACAACAACTAGAGAGGAAGCAAATGATGATGATTATGACACCTCAGTCAAGTTACTACTGGACCTCGTAGGTCAACTAGAGCACATTCTGCACCAGAGTGGTACAATAATACTATCCTAGAAGTTATATTATTAGACCATGGCGAACCTACGAACTATGAAGAAGCTCTGATGAGGCCAGATTCTGATAAATGGCTGGAGACCATGAAATCTAAGATAGGATCCATATGTATGAGAACAAAGTATGGACTTTGGTGGACTTTCCTGACGATCGGCAGGCCATTGATGGATCTTCAAGAAGAAGACAAACACTGATGGTAATCTAACCATCTACAAAGCTCGACTTGTGGCAAAAGGTTTTTGACACGTTCAAGCGGTTGACTACGATGGGACTTTCTCACCCGTAGCGATGCTTAAGTCCATCCGAATCATGTTAGCAATTGCCGCAATTTATGATTATGACTGGCAAATGCATGTCAAAACTGCATTCCTTAATGGATATCTTAAATAAGGGTTGTATATGATGCAACCAGAAGGTTTTGTCGATCATAAAGGTGCTAACAAAGTGTGCAAGCTCCAGCGGTCCATCTATGGGCTGGTGCAAGCATCTCAGAGTTCGAATATATACTTTGATAAGATGATCAAAGCATATGGTTTTATACAGACTTATGGTGAAGCCTGTGTTTACAAGAAAGTGAGTGGGAGCTCTGTAGCATTTCCGATACTATGTGTGGATGAGAAATCATTGATTGAAAATGATATAGAATTTCTGGATAGCATAAAAGGATAATAATTTTTCAATGAAAGACCTTGGGGAAGCTGCTTACATATTAGGCATCAAGATCAATAGAGATAGATCAAGATGCTTGATAAGATTTTCAATGAGTACATACCTTGACAAGATTTTGAAGGAGTTCAAAATAGATCAGTCAAAGAAGGAGTTCTTGCCTGTATTGTAAGGTGTGAAGTTAAGTAAGACTCAAAACCCGACCACGGTAGAATATAGAGAAAGAATGAAAGTCATTCCCTATGCCTCATCCATAGGTTCTATAAAGTATGCCATGTTGTGTACCGGTCCTATTGTGTGCCTTGCCATAAGTTTGGCAAGGAGGTACCAAAGTAATCCAGGAGTGGATCACTCGACAGAGGTCAAGAACATCCTGAAGTACCTGGAAAGGACTAAGGAAATATTTCTCGGTTATGGAGGTGATAAAGAGTTAACCATAAAGAGTTACATCGATGCAAGCTTTGACACCAATTCAGATGACTCTAAGTCTCAATCTGGATACATATTGAAAGTGGGAGCAATTAGCTAGAGTAGCTCGATGCAGAGCATTGCAAACATATAAATTTGCAAAATACATACAGATCTGAATGTGACAGACCCATTGACTAAACTTCTCTCACAAGCAAAACATGATCACACCTTAGTACTCTTTGGGTGTTAATCACAAGGCGTTGTGAACTAGATTATTGACTCTAGTAAACTCTTTGGGTGTTAGTCACATGGCGACGTTAACTATGGGTGTTAATCACATGGCGATGTGAACTAGATTATTGACTCTAGTGCAAGTGGGAGACTGAAGGAAATATGCCCTAGAGGCAATAATAAAGTTGTTACTTTATATTTCCTCATTCATGATAAAGGTTTATTATTCATGCTAGAATTGTATTGATCGGAAACTTAAATACATGTGTGAATACATAAACAAATATTGTGTCCCTAATAAACCTCTACTAGACTAGCTCGTTGATCAAAGATGGTTAAGGTTTCCTAACCATGGACATGAGTTGCCATTTGATAACGGGATCACTTCATTAGGAGAATGATGTGATGGACAAGACCGATCCATTAGCTTAGCATAATGATCGTTCAGTTTTATTGCTATTTCTTTCTTCATGTCAAAAACATATTCCTTCAACTATGAGATTATGCAACTCCCAGATACCGGAGGAATGCCTTGTGTGCTATCAAACGTCACAATGTAACTGGGTGATTATAAAGATTCTCTACAGGTATCTCCGAAGGTGTTTTGTTGAGTTGGCATCGATCAAGATTAGGATTTGTCACTACGAGTATCGGAGAGGTATCTCTGGGCCCTTGTCGGTGTCAAAATCGGCTGATCTCGGGTAGGGGGTCCCGAACTGTGCGTCTGGGGATCGAAGGTAACAGAAGGCAGGGGACACGATGTTTACCTGGTTCGGGCCCTCTTGATGGAGGTAATACCCTACTTCCTGCTTGATTGACTTTGATGAGTATATGCGTTACAAGAGTTGATCTACCACGAGATCGTAATGGCTAAACCCTAGATGTCTAGCGTGTATGATTGTGATTGCCTCTACGGACTAAACCCTCCAATTTATATAGACATCGAAGGGGCCTAGGGTTGTACAGAGTCGGTTTACAGAGAAAGGAATCTTCATATCCGAACCCCAAACTTGCCTTCCACGTCAAGGAGAGTCCCATCCAGACATGGGGGGAAGTCTTCTATCTTGTATCTTCACGGCCCACCTGTCCGTCCCATGCCACCTAGCCCGGACGCCCGGGGACACCCTAATCCAGGACTCCCTCAGTAGCCCATGAACCAGGCTTCAATGACGATGTGTCCAGCGTGCATATTGTCTTGAGCGTTGCAAGGCGGGTTCCTCCTCCAAATACTCCAAAGTAGTTGATAAAAAGGACTATATTCGGATCTGTACAATAGCTACAACCCAGAACCACAAGGGTAAATACTTAAACAAAAACATGTCATGTCTTCTAACGGCTTTTTCAGCGAGGCGTCGTGTTCCAGTATTATTATCATTTTGAACCGTTTTTTAGCCTCCCGCTTCACGTTTTGAGACGCGGTCTTCATTGACACGTCTCGTCAAAGCAGAGATCGTGTCCCTTTATTGTGGGATTCTCATCAATACGGGTTTGGGTAATCCAACTGCGTCGTTCGCACGACCCCTGGGGAATAGGCGAGTTTTAAGGCTCGTGAGGGGGACGTTCGATATTCACTGCCTTTATAAGGAGATAAGGATCCACCTTTTTACCCCACGCCTTCTTCCTCCTCAGCCCATCCGTCCTTGAGCTCTAGAGCCCCAACTTCAACCCCTTCCGCCCCCAGTTGACACTCTAGCCATGTTCGGATCTAGAGCGCAGAGCAAGTGGATGGCCTCCTTCGTCATAGAGGAGAACATCAAGGAACTCCAGGAAGCGGGGTACTTAGCCAAAGAAATCGCCCATCGTCTCCCTACCAAGAAGCAGATCATCCCCACCCCGGAGCCCAATGAGAGGGTAGTATTATCCCCCACTTTCTTCGCGGGCTAGGGTTTCCACTCCACCCTTTCGTCTGTGGGCTCATGTTCTACTACGGGCTAGATTTCCATGATCTAGCCCCAAATTCATTCCTCAACATCTCGGTGTTCATCGACATGTGCGAGGCGTTCCTCCGCATGCCCCCCCCCCCACTTCAGCATGTGGCTCAAGGTCTTCAATGTGAAGCCCAAAGTGGTCAAGGGTCAACACGCGGAGTGTGGCGGCGCCATGGTGAGCAAGCTCCCTAACGTCACCTGGCCCAAGGGGACCTTCGTAGAGACCGTGAAGGGATGGCAACAGGAGTGGTTCTACATCACCGAACCCCATGACACCACATGGGCCGCCACTCCTGAATTCAAATCTGGTCCTCCAATGCGGCTTACATCATGGATCAAGAAGGGCCTAGACCGGGCATCGTCCGACGAGGTGATGACGCTATAGAAGCGGGTCCAAAGCATGATAGAGAAGAACACCAACCTTGCCAATGTGATCTAGGTGATGCTTTTTTGCCGGATTCTCCCCTGCCAGCGTCGGACTCTCCATATCTAGGAGTTTGATCCGGCCAGTCCCCAAACCCTGCAATGGTTCTTCGCACAGCGCACGAAGATATATGGAAGCTGCTTTTCAAGGCCCAGAAGTCGTGGCCAAAAATGACCGAAGACCTCGGCCTCGACCGTGCTCATCAGGCCACTCTAGTAAGTTTTTCAGATTTTCAAACATATCCTCAACTTATAGATCCAGAGAGCATATAAGCCTTTCCCTTATTCTTCAGGGGTGGACCAAGGAGGTGGAGCGGATCCAGTGTCCGGCTCCATTGCCCGAAGACCCAGCTATTCCTCTTCTGACGAAGATGCTGGTTCTGGCGCCGTACCAGGCACCAGAGAAGAAGGCCAAGAAGAAGGGCAAGGAGGGCAGAACTGGCCTTCGCCGCAAAGGTACTTCAGACATAACGTCCGAAGATACCGAAGCTCCCTCCTCCCACGAGGGAGACAAAGAGGAAGAGGAAGAGGAGGAGAACAATTCTCCCCTAAGGGAGAAAATAAGAAAAGGGGGGCTTCCACAGACCTAGAGGTGGAGGCGTCCAAGAAGGGGAAACTCTCCCTTCCGGGCGATTCGGACTCGGACGTCGAAGCCGTCCCTGAGTGGAACCCTAGGTCAAAGCACCTGGCCGAATCGTAAGTATTCAAAGATAATGTACATATCCGGCTTTTTATGAATTGTAGGATGACATATCATCTATGTTTTTCAGTCCGTCCCGTGTCCTTCCCAACAATCATTGTCTTCGGGGAATTCATTGGCGTTGGAGATGATGGAGAGCGAGTTGCCTCCGCAATCCTACCCGCCACATGCCACAGATGACACCGAGGTGTTATCCCAAAGGACCTCTCCGGGGCAGGGAGAGGTGCGGAAGGCCATTGAAACGGCGCTAGAGGGAAATGCCTCGGCGGCTGGAAACATGGAGGGCGTAATCTCCATGGAAACTAACGACGGAGGACTTGACCAATCCGACCCCCATCCGAATATTGCTCTGAAGTCCCACACGGCTCCGGACCCAAGTGAGCATCCCCCTTCGAAATAGGGCGGAGTTCGGACTCCACCGATGACCTCCATTAATCCGGAGGTGTCGGATACATTGAGAGAAGCACTTCACCGTGCTTCCATCGTGGATGAACACCGTGCCTTGATGGGTACGGTGGTTGAGAAGGTTCAGTCTACCAAAAGCGTACTGAACGAAGCATTCACTAGCCTGCTAACAGGTTTTGTGGTATGTGATGTAATATTTGTGGTTGCTTTAGACTGTGTAAGAATACACCTGTGTATAGATAGTAGCCCCTGAGACTCTGTTTGGCTTTTTGAAAAAAGGGTCGGACAGAGGGTCGAATATTCCGGAGGTAACATACTTGTCAATTTTGGTGAACAGGCTTCGCTGCTAGCAGCTTCGGCCAAGAACGCGGAAGTTTCCGAACTCCAGCAGAAACTGAAACTGGCCGATGATGAGATCGACCGTATTAACAATCGGTTCAATGAGACCCAAGGTATGCTTTTAAAAGACCCCTTACAAGCCTGAATTATAATGCAAACTCAAAGTTTTAAGCCTTGGTGCAACTATTAATGACTGTAGGCAACGCGACCGAGGTCGAGGCCCTCAAGAGTGCCCTGGCCGAGGCCAAGGAGGAGGCAAGGGTAAGCAAGGCAGCCGCAGAGAAGGCGGCTGCGGATGTGAAGGCCGAAAATGCCGCCCGCCTTAAGTATGAGGCGAGGGTGACCGAAGTAGAGTAAGCGCTCCAAGAGGCCACCACCAAGTGTGAGTTCTTGGAAGAGAGTAACAAGGCCCAAGCGGCCGATCTCACCAAGTCTCTTCAAGTTGCGAAAGAGCCGCGATCCGAGCCCGGTCTGCTCGCAAGGAAATCAAGCAAGCCGAATAGATAGCGGCTGGTAAGCCTTTTATTTTACAGAGTATATTCGGCGGTCGGAGATATGCTTTGCTAAATCGACTATGGAGTGCTCCAGACGCTTTCGCAGATCTCCCTAGGAGTGCTGCTGATGCCACCCAATATTTCTGGGCCCAAGACGAGAATGCGACGGAGAAGCTCTTCTGGTCGCAGTATTTGGCGCCGAAGCGACCAACGTTACTCAACAATCAGATGATGCAGCTGGCGGAGCTACACAGGATGTCCGACTTGGCCATGAAGGACATCATAGTCCGGCTGTGGCCATCCGGACCTATTTTGGGCATCTACTTTGGCCTGGTCAAGCAACTCAGCGACGCCTTGCCCCGAATAGAGGCAGTGAAGCACTCGGCATGCATTGAGGGTGCGGATGGCCTTTGCCAGTGTCAAAATGCACTGGGCCAAGATGAAGGCTGCTAGCATGGCCGTTGAAGGTCCACCTGGAGACAAGGCTCACCGCAAGCGAGAGTGCTACTTCGACAATGTCCTTGAGGGGGCAAGTTTGATAGAGGGCCCATGTGCAAAGGATATCATATTCGAGTAACTGTATCCGAGCAACTGTATCCGAGCTACCCAGACATTGTATTATAAACCAAAGCCTTTGTAATATATTTAAATTGTTGTTTCTCCTGTGTGGCTATTTTTATCTTTGAGAGTTCGCCAGTCGCCGGCTTCATCCCCCATGTAGATACTACGGGGGTGTTCGGTGTAGCACATAGGCACACTTGATCCAACGTATTGGTCCGTAAAGGAGGTGCCAGTGCTGTGAATGAGGCAATCGGACTATGTGGCTTTACCGCTCTCACTTAGCCATAGGAGTTTGATAGATGGGGTTGTAAGATAGTCCCTGGTGCGTATGCGGCTATCGAACTTAGGTGCCTTAAAACGTGTGACTGATAAAAAGTCAGCCCTTCATGTAATACGGAAGAAATCGCTAAAGATTTTAATAAGTCACCGAGTTGCTAACCAGCTCTTGCCGCATCACGACAGTCAGTTTTTGGCTTTCTCTACTCAGGTGCTTAACCCGGCCAGCCGGAAACACAATCGCAGTAGTTCTCCCTTTACTACCTTAGCCAAAAAGGGAACGTAAGGTAGCAAGCACAAGAGCCGGGCAACCCAACTATTTACCAAAGATGTGATTCGGAGCCAATGCATATAATGCAGTATTCGGGATGCCTAACTATACTCGGAGAGTGTTCGGACTTTCTAATGTTGAAGATATGTATATGGCTTGAATAGAGCCCCTAGCGATTTAAGTCATACCAAGGTGTATATGCCGATTTGAACGTAAAGTGGGAGAACAGAAAAAGTAGGCCAATGCCAAACAAGGCTGGGCGAAACTGTTTCCATTATAATCTGATTGGTACGTCAAAACGTATTTTTACAGAAGATACAATAAGCATCACGACTATTTTACATGCCGAGAACAAGGGAAAGCTGTAGACAGGTCCTAAATTTGAAAATATGATCGAGAAGATCCTTTGGACATTCTGCCGCACATCTGCACCGCTTTTCACCTTGGTCTAGGATCCTTTGAGAGGATCGACAATCAATTATGTATAAGAGGCCTAAAAGGGGGCCCTTGTTAGCTCTGGAAATTGATGTGGGTTGTGAAGAACCTGAAAATAAGAAGAAAAAGGTGGAGCAATATGTAGGTCCGGATAGAGTCAAGTCGTATCGTGGACCCTATGTTTAGCATGCTGTAACACCCCGGATATGATTTACCCAACTCTTGCCATTTCCGGCGTTAAGTTATTTTATTTTCTCGGGTTCAGGTCTTTGTCTCCGTGTGTTGTTGTTGTTGTCATGCATCTCATATCATGTCATCATGTGCATTGCATTTGCATACGTGTTCGTCTCATGCATTCGAGCATTTTCCCCGTTGTCCGTTTTGCATTCCGGCGCTTCGTTCTCCTCCGGTGGTCATTTCTACCTTTCCTTCATGTGTGGGGGTTAAACATTTCCGGATTGGACCGAGACTTGCCAAGCGCCTTGGTTTACTACCGGTAGACCGCCTGTCAAGTTTCGTACCATTTGGACTTCGTTTGATGCTCCAACGGTTAATCGAGGGACCGAGAAGGCCTCGTGTGTGTTGCAGCCCAACACCCCTCCATTTTGGCCCAAAACCCACCAAAACCCTCTCCATAATCTAGAGCGTTCGATCACGACCGCGTGGCCGAAAACCGCACCTCATTTGGACTCTCCTAGCTCCTCCTATGCCTATATTCAGACCCCCTCCGAAATCCGGATCTCCTTCTCCCCCGAAACCCTAAAATCATCCCTCTCCGCACCGGACACGCCGCGCCGCCGCCCGCGGCCACTGACAGAGCGCCACGTGGCGCCGCCAGCGCCTCCACCGCCGCGGCCCGCCCGGCCCGCAGGAGGCCCTCCC
>NC_057809.1:325111951-325131104 GCF_018294505.1 Triticum aestivum
CCGGAGCCAGCCGCCAGCGCTGCCCCTCGCCGCCATCGCCGGCCGGAGCCGCCGCCCTCGCCGGATCGGGACGAGAAGGGGCCAGATCCGCCCCTTCCCGGCCTCCCCCTCGACTTCCCTCACCGGAACCGCCGCCACCTCGCCGGAGTTCTGCCTCGGTTCGCGCGCCGGTGTAGAACCCTAGATCTAAGAAGGGTTGACCTCATATTTCTTCCAAAGTCCCTAAATATTTTGCCCTTGTTCATCGTGCCGTAACTTTGCATCCATAGATCCGTTTTGGGCATATAGCATATCAAAATGTTCGCCTCAGAGAGCACATCATTTCATCTCATTTAATCATTTTCATTTGAGTTCATCTTGATGCCCGAAATGCTGTTGGAAGAATGCTAGTTGAGATATTTGTCGGATCCGCTGCTCCATTTAGATATTTGTCATTTTTGTCATTATTATTGTGTGCATGATATGCCCCTAAGCTCTTCATGTGTTTTGTTATATGTTTTGCCATCTTTCCAGTGGTGCCATCCATGTATTTTTGTGATGTGTGTGGTGACTAGCACAAGCTTGCAAAGTGGTGCATTTGTTAATGCTGATTTCAGGGACAACAATTCCACTAAGTCCTTGATCTGTTTTATTTCAATATGCCATATGTTCATATTGTTTCCTAGTGATCCGTGCCTCTTTTGAGGATGATCAGTAAGGATGTTTTGTTAATCTTGTAGTGCTCTATCCATCCATGTCTTTTTTTTCAATTATGTAGCACCCTAGCTTGAGTCAATCGAGCTCTACTTTTGCTATTTCGTGAATCTGGGTAGATTGGCTACTTGTTAGCGATTTTGCCGAGGATGTTGTAGTTGATCCGTGCATGCTATGTTATTGTTCTTGCCATGTCTAGCTTGTATAATGTGTATTCTTGATGGGTATATGCTTAGATTGTCATGACTTGCTCTGTAGTGAGTGCATCGAGCTCGTAAACATGCCTACTTGATATCTGTTTTTGCATGCTCCAGTTTTTCACCAAGTCTATGATCTGATTATGTTTTTGCCATGTTCACATGCTTGCAAATGTATTTTCTGATCCCTTTTGGCTCAAGGTCACTAAGGTACTTTTGTTAAGCTCTTTGAGTAGCTCCATGCCATGCTTTACTTTGCCATGTCCAGGCCCTATATCATATAGTTTTTATGCTCCAAAGTGTGCTACCTGATCTGAGATTCCAGACAAGTGTTAATTTCACCAAGTCTGAAATCTATTTACCAAATGCATTTTTGCCATGCTTGTTTGAACCTGTTAATGGATGAATTGGCCATAGCTCAGTGTTCATCTTTTGTTAAGCCTCATGAATGGATCCCTGCCATGTATTGTGTTGCCATGTTTGAGTGCTGTAGCGTGTTCATCTTGTTGCATTTAGTTGGTCACTTGCTGTATATCGCAGACCGGTGCCATATTTGTTTTGCTCGCCATTTCCAAACCGTGTCTCCGATTCTGACGTTCTTTATATCGTTTTCAAGCGGAATCATCTCACCTTTCCAGTGGAATAGTTGGATTTCCAAGTTGAGTCCAGGTTCATTCATCTCTTGTCAAATCTTGCATATGCATCACATATCGCATCCCGCATAGCATACCATGTTTGCATCATGGTTGATTGCGTTCCTTTTGCTTGTTTGTCTTGTTTGGGTAGAGCCGGGAGACGAGTTCGCTAACGAGGAGCCCGTTGAGTTTGCTTTCGAGGACCCAGTCAACTCTAATAACTTTGCAGGCAAGATGATCATACCCTCGAAATCACTTCTATCTTTTCTTTGCTAGATGCTCGCTCTTTTGCTATGCCTATGCTATGATGCCTACCACTTACTTATCATGCCTCCCAAATTGCCATGCCAAACCTCTAACCCACCATGTCCTAGCAAACCGTTGATTGGCTATGTTACCGCTTTTGCTCAGCCCCTCTTATAGCGTTGCTAGTTGTAGGTGAAGATTGGAGACCGTTCCTTGTTGGAACATTATTTACTTGTTGGGATACCATTAGATTATCTTGTAATCTTAATGCATCTATATACTTGGTAAAGGGTGGAAGGCTCGGCCTTTTGCCTGGTGTTTTGTTCCACTCTTGCCGCCCTAGTTTCCGTCATATCGGTGTTATGTTCCCGGATTTTTGCGTTCCTTACGCGGTTGGGTGATAATGGGAACCCCTTGCTAGTTCGCCTTGAATAAGACTCTTCCAGCAATGCCCAACCTTGGTTTTACCATTTGCCACCTATCCTTTTTCCCTTGGGTTTCGCGGACTCAAGGTTCATCTTTATTTTAAACCCCCGGGCCAGTGCTTCTCTAAGTGTTGGTCCAACCTAGAGCACCGTGCGGGGCCGTCCCTTGGCAACTTGGGTTACGTTGGATTCCGTACGCTTAGCTTATCCGGTGTGCCCTGAGAACGAGATATGTGCAGCTCCTATCGGGATTTGTCGGCACAGTGGGTGGTGTTGCTGGATTGGTTTTAACTTGTCGAAGTGTCTTGTAGAACCAGGATACCGAGTCTGATCGGAATGTCTCGGGAGAAGGTCTATTCCTTCGTTGACCATGAGAGCTTGTCATGGGCTAAGTTGAGACTCCCCTGCAGGGATTGAACTTTCGAAAGTTGTGCCCGTGGTTATGGGTAGATAGGAATTTGTTAATGTCCGGTTGTAGATAACTTGAACCTTAACTTAATTAAAATGAATCAACTGTGTGAGTTACCGTGATGGTCTCTTCTCGGCGGAGTCCGGGAAGCGAACACGGTGTTGGAGTAATGCTTGCCACAGGTTGTTCTCTAGTTACTCGTTCGCGCTTTGCTATCTCTCCTCGCTCTCTTTTGCGAATAGGTTAGCCACCATACATGCTAGTCGCTTGCCGCAGCTCCACATATTGTACCTTGCCTTTTCCTATAAGCTTAAATAGTCTTGATCGCGAGGGTGCGAGATTGTTGAGTCCCTGTGGCTCACAGATTACTTCCAAACCAGATGCAAGGCATGATGATTCCGTTCCAGATGATGCGCATGAGCTCAAGTGGGAGTTCGATGAAGCTTCCCGCTGTTACTATGTGTCTTTCCCTGATGATCAGTAGTGGTGCCCAGTTGGGGCAATCGGGACCGTGTCGCATGCTGGGTTGATCTTTTATTTTGGCGCCGTAGTCGGGCCAGGAGTGTTTGGTTGATGCAATGCTATTTATGTACTTTGATTGACGTGGCGAGTGTAAGCCAACTATGTATCTCCCCTTTTATTATCTATATATATTACATGGGATGTTGTGAAGATTGCCTAACTTGCGACATTGCTTTCAATGCGGTTATGCCTCTAAGTCATGCATCGACACGTGGGAGATATAGCCGCATCGAGGGCATTACAAGTTGGTATCAGAGCCTTCCCGACCTTAGGAGCCCCATTGCTTGATCGTTACTAGTGGCCGAGTTGAGTCTAGAAAAATGTTTTGAGTCATTTAGGAATTATATATCAGAGAGTTTAGGAATTCTTTTTACTCCCTAGTCCCTTCATCGCTCTGGTGAGGCATCCTGACGTGGATTTTTGACTCTTCTCTCCTCAAATTTCACTAAAAAAAAATTTAGGATCACGCGGGTATCTTGGAATCGTTCCGATGGTTTTGTGACGAGAACATTGTTCTTGGTGCCTCCCGTCTTTAGGGGTTGTGGCAGTGTCCTGGGGAGTTGAGCTCCGAGGTGTTGTTGTCACAATTTTACCGTTGCAGTTCTGGAATACCTGAGTTTAGTACGCCGACATAAAAAATCTCTTTTATGCAGTTCATTGGTGAGATAACCTCGACGCCACCCAGTACTGGGGTGGGAGTTCGAGAGAATTGCCATAACTTGTATAACGGATGCTTTTCGAAGGTTGAGGTAGATGGTTTCCGAAGTTTTTTTCTCGGTTTTGTGTTGAAGGATGGATACAGCTGGATGTAGGATTTGCTAGATTTGGGTGAGATATTATGCTTCCCCTGTATCCCCAACACCTGATTGCATAACCAGAAAGGTTCGAGAGTTTCATAGGTGGGAATTCTTGTAGCTCTAGTTCTTCTTTCACGGATATTTGGTTTGAGATTGGGATTTCTTACCGAGTATTCGTTCTTGATCCGTACCTTGTTGATTTATTCCTCTACCTAAATTCTAAGTGGCTTCTCAATTTATGGATATGTGACCATTTCAAGTGGAATGCATTCGTTCTTATGTTCGGATGTGAAGACTATATGTTGCAATTTCATTCCGCTTGATTCAGCTTCATTTTATCTGTCAATGTGCTAACGGATGTCACCCTCTTCAGGATGGCTCCCGCTAAGAGCAGCAATCAAAATCAGAATCAGGATCCGCCACCACCTCCTCCTCCTCCGGTGGCATGGCAAGCTGTGATGGCCGCAACCAATGCAAACACACAGTTCATCATGCAAATTCTTCAAGAGCGCAATCAAGCGAACCAAGGCAACCAAGGCAACAACCAGAATCACTTTGCTACACTCAACCAGTTCCTTGCTAACGGGCCAAAGACTTTCAGCAATTGTGTTGAGGCAACTGATGCTGACGACTGGCTCGTGGATCTGTGCAAGCATTTCGAGTGCAGTAACGTCAGGCATGAGGACTTTGTCAAGTTCGCATCCTTTCAACTCAAAGACCAAGCTGCAGAATGGTTCCAGCAGTACAAAGATTCCAGAGGAGGCCGTGTGATTACCTGGGATGAATTCCGTCAAGACTTCAAAGCTCATCATATTCCTCAGAGCGTGGTTGAAAGCAAGCATGAGGAATTCCGCAACCTAAAGCAAGGCTCTTTGTCTGTCTATGACTACAACAAGTTGTTTCAGAAGCTCGCCCGCTTTGCTAAGCAGGACGTCCCTGACGAGAAGAGCATGATATACCAGTTCAGGGGTGGTCTTAGAGAAGAAATCCAGCTAGCTCTTGTTCTCTTTGAGCCCCTGAGGTACGATGAGTTCTACAACATGGCATTGAAGCAAGAGGCTGCTCAACTAAGGTGTGATACTTCCAAGAAGCGAGTCAGAGATGCTACTCCTTCTTCCTCTACGCAAGTGGGCAAGCAGCAGAAGTATTGGCTTCCTCCTCCTCCGTTTCGTCAGCCGTATCAGCAGAAGAGCAAAGGTGGCAGTGGATCTTCCCACCCACCCAACCCTGGCTTTCAAAACAAGACTTCGTCTCAAGCTCCAAGATCGAGTGCTCCGTATCACCGTCCGCTTTCAGAGGTCACGTGCAACAAGTGCCAACAGAAGGGTCACTATGCCAACAAGTGCTTCAATCAGAGACGTCTCCCTCCTCCTCCTCCTGTGAGATCGGCAAGTACAGCTGTGGTCAAGCATAACCCCAATTCCGCCAAGGTCAACTTGCTGAATGCAGCTCGGGCAGAGGACTCGTCAGATGTCATCATGGGTAACTTTCCAGTTAACTCTATTCCTGCAAAAGTTCTTTTTGACACTGGTGCATCGCATTGTTTCATGTCAAGATCATTTGTTTCCAAGCATGACTTGTTTACGCAAATGTTGGGTAAACCTATGGGAGTGGTTTCTCCGGCTAAGTCTATGAGGGCTACTTCAATAGTCCCGGATGTTTCTATCATGATGGGTGATTTCAAGTTTCTTTCTTCTCCAATGGTCCTTGGTAACTCGGATATTGATCTTATTCTCGGAATGGATTGGCTGTCTAAGCACAAGGCTCAGCTTGATTGTGCTGCCAGACAGATTTAGTTGACTTATTTGTCTGAGGATGTAATTGTCTTTGCCGCTAATGACGACATCATCCGTCTGTTTTCTCTCAATGAGAAGGGTGAACTCGATGCCATCTCGCAAATTCCAGTCGTTTGCGAATATCAAGACGTCTTTCCAGAAGAGCTTCCAGGAATGCCTCCGCACCAGCCAGTTGAATTCGTCATCGATCTTGAGCCTGGCACAGAACCTGTTTGCAAGCGTCCTTACAGCTCGGACCTGAAGAGTTGAAGGAGCTGAAGAAGCAACTCGATATTCAAGAGCGAATGGGTCTCATCCGACCTAGTTCCTCTCCGTAGGGTTGTGGTGTTCTTTTTGTGAAGAAGAAGGATGGAACGGACCGACTTTGTGTTGATTACCGTCCACTGAACAAGAAGACTATCAAGAACAAGTACCCACTTCCCAACATCAACGAGTTGTTCGAACAACTCAAAGGTGCCCAAGTATTCTCCAAGCTTGATCTCCACATGGGTTATCATCAGATTCGAATCCGTGAGCAAGATATTCCCAAGACGGCCTTCAGGACAAGCTATGGTTCATATGAATACACTGTCATGTCTTTTGGCCTCATCAACGCTCCTCCGACTTTATCTCGCATGATGAACTTCATCTTCGATGCCTACACCAACGACTTCGTTTTGGTCTATCTCGACGACATTCTGGTCTTTTCGAAGAACAAGGAAGATCATGCCAATCACTTGCGTTTGGTGCTTGATAAGCAGAGGGAAAATCAGTTCGACGCCAAGTTCTCTAAGTGCGAGTTTTGGTTCGATGAGGTTCTTTACCTTGGGCATATCATCTCTGCCAAGGGCATTGCGGTGAATCCTGAGAAGGTGTCTGCAATTGTGAATTGGGAACCACCTCAGAACGTGAAGCAACTCCGTAGCTTCCTCGGTCTCACAAGCTACTGTCGAAGATTCGTTGAAAACTTTTCTAAGATCGCGAAGCCTCTCTCAAATCTTCTCCAGAAGCACGTTAAGTACATTTGGTCTCCGGAATGTGACATCGCTTTCAACACTTTGAAAGAGAAATTGGTCACTGCTCCAGTTCTGACTCCTCCTGATGAATCCAAACCGTTCGAGGTCTTCTGTGATGGCTCTCTTCAAGGTCTTGGTGCAGTGTTGATGCAAGAGAAGAAAGTTGTGGCTTATACCTCTCGCCAGTTGAAGCCCAATGAGAAGAACTACCCCACTCATGACCTCGAGTTGGCGGCAGTTGTGCATGCTCTTTTGACTTGGAGACATCTCTTATTGGGAAGAAAAGTGGACATTTCCACTGACCACAAGAGTCTCAAGTACATCTTCACTCAGCCTAATCTCAACCTTAGGCAGACTCGATGGGTCGAAATGATTCAAGAGTATAATCCGAGTATTGACTATACTCCAGGCAAGGCCAATGTGATTGCTAACGCATTGAGCAGGAAGGCTTATTGCAATAGTCTGATTCTCAAGCCTAATCAACCCGAGCTTTGTGAAGCTTTCCGCAAACTTAATCTGCAAGTTGTTCCTCAAGGTTTCCTCGCCAACCTTCAAGTATCTCCTACCTTGGAAGACCAGATTCGCCAAGCTCAGCTTCTTGATGCTATGGTGAAGAAGGTGAAGTTTGGGATTGCCAAGAGTCAACTCAAGTACAAGTGCTACCGCCTTGATGACAAGGATACTCTCTTCTTCGAGGATCGTATTGTCGTGCCCAAAGGTGACCTTCGTAAAGTGATCATAAACGAGGCTCACAATTCTCTCCTCTCCATCCACCCTAGGAGCACGAAGATGTATCAGGACCTCAAGCAGGCTTATTGGTGGACTCGAATGAAGCGCGAGATTTCTTAGTTCGTGAATGAATGTGATGTCTGCAGAAGAGTGAAGGCAGAACACCAAAGGCCAGCTGGTCTCCTCCATCCTCTTGCCATTCCAGAATGGAAGTTCGACCACATTGAGATGGACTTCGTGACTGGGTTTCCAAAGTCCAAACGTGGCAATGATGCTATATTCATTGTTATCGACAAACTCACTAAAGTGGCTCACTTCCTGCCTATCAAAGAGTCTATCACTGCAGCTCAATTGGCGGAGTTCTATACCTCTCGAATTGTCTCGTTGCACGGTATTCCACAGGTGATCTCTTCATACCGTGGCAACATCTTTACCTCCAAGTTTTGGGATTCTTTTCAGAAGGCCATGGGCACCAACATCCACTTCAGCACAACTTTCCACCCTCAGACTAGCGGTCAAGTCGAGCGTGTCAACCAGATTCTCGAAGATATGCTCAGGGCTTGTGTGATCTCCTTCGGCATGAAGTGGGAGGATTGTCTTCCATATGCTGAATTCTCCTACAACAATAGTTTTCAAGCAAGTTCGGGCAAGGCCCCATTTGAAATTCTGTATGGCAGGAAGTGTCGTACCCCTCTCATCTGGTCCGAAACCGGTGAACGTCAACTTCTGGGAAATGACTTAATCATAGAGGTAGAAGGGATGTGTAAAGTCATTCGAGATAACCTCAAAGCAGCGCAATCGCGCCAGAAGAGCTACTATGATAGTAAGCACCGTGATTTGGCTTTTGAGATCGGAGATCATGTTTACCTCCGCGTCTCTCCTATGAAAGGTACTCGTCGCTTCGGTATCAAAGGGAAGCTTGCCCCTAGATACGTGGGACCTTTCAAGATCGTCAGCAAGAGAGGCAATCTCGCCTATCAACTCGAGCTTCCTTCAAACTTTGCAAATGTGCATGACGTGTTCCATGTCTCGCAGCTCCGTAAGTGCTTCAAGACTCCTGACCGCACAGTCAACTTCGAAGACATTGAGCTCCAAGAAGATCTCTCTTATCGTGAGCACCCCGTTGCTATTCTTGAAGAGACTAAACGCAAGACTCGCAACAAGTCAATCAAATTCCTCAAAGTCAAGTGGTCACACCATTCCGACCATGAAGCCACCTGGGAACGCGAGAATCACCTCCGTTCTGAGTACCCGGCGTTCTTTCAGTCCTAGATCTCGGGACGAGATCCTTTCATAGTGGTGGAGTGTTGTAACACCCCGGATATGATTTACCCAATATGTAACCCAAATCTTGCCATTCCGGTGTTAAGTTATTTTATTTTCTCGGGTTCGGGTCTTTGTCTCCGTGTGTTGTTGTTGTTGTTGTTGTCATGCATCTCATATCATGTCATCATGTGCATTGCATTTGCATACATGTCCATCTCATGCATTCGAGCATTTTCCCCGTTGTCCGTTTTGCATTCCGGCGCTTCGTTCTCCTCCGGTGGTGATTTCTACCTTTCTTTCATGTGTGGGGGTTAAACATTTCCGGATTGGACCGAGACTTGCCAAGCGGCCTTGGTTTACTACCGGTAGACCGCTTGTCAAGTTTCATACCATTTGGACTTTGTTTGATGCTCCAACGGTTAACCGAGGGACCGAGAAGGCCTCGTGTGTGTTGCAGCCCAACACCCCTTCATTTTGGCCCAAAACGCACCAAAACACTCTCCATCATCTAGAGCGTTCGATCACGATCGCGTGGCCGAAAACCGCACCTCATTTGGACTCTCCTAGCTCCTCCTATGCTTATATTAAGACCCCCTCCTAAATCCGGATCTCCTTCTCCCCTGAAACCCTAAAATCATCCCTCTCCGCACCGGACGTGTACGTCCGCCGCCGGACACGCCGCGCCGCTGCCCGCGGCCACTGATAGAGCGCCATGTGGCACCGCCAGCGCCTCCACTGCAGCGGCCCGCCCGGCCCGCGTGAGGCCCTCCCGGGCCCAGCCGCCAGCGCCGCCCCGCGCCTCCTCTTCTCTGACTCCGTCCGCCGCGTCCACCGTCACCAGCCGGACCTCGCCCCGGCTGCCACAGCAGCTCGCCGGAGCCAGCCGCCAGCGCTGCCCCTCGCCGCCATCGCCGGCCGGAGCCGCCGCCCTCGCCGGATCGGGACGAGAAGGGGCCAGATCCGCCCCTTCCCGGCCTCCCCCTCGACTTCCCTCGCCGGAACCGCCGCCACCTCGCCGGAGTTCTGCCTCGGTTCGCGCGCCAGTGTAGAACCCTACATCTAAGAAGGGTTGACCTCATATTTCTTCCAAAGTCCCTAAATATTTTGCCCTTGTTCATCGTGCCGTAACTTTGCATCCGTAGATCTGTTTTGGGCATATAGCATATCAAAATGTTCGCCTCAGAGAGCACATCATTTCATCTCATTGAATCATTTTCATTTGAGTTCATCTTGATGCCCGAAATGCTATTGGAAGAATGCTAGTTGAGATATTTGTCAGATCCGCTGCTCCATTTAGATATTTGTCATTTTTGCCATTATTATTGTGTGCATGATATGCCCCTAAGCTCTTCATGTGTTTTGTTATATGTTTTGCCATCTTTCTAGTGGTGCCATCCATGTATTTTTGTGATGTGTGTGGTGACTAGCACAAGCTTGCAAAGTGGTGCATTTGTTAATGCTGATTTCAGGGACAGCAATTCCACTAAGTCCTTGATCTGTTTTATTTCAATATGCCATATGTTCATATTGTTTCCTAGTGATCCGTGCCTCTTTTGAGGATGATCAGTAAGGATGTTTTGTTAATCTTGTAGTGCTCTATCCATCCATGTCTTTTTTTTCAATTATGTAGCACCCTAGCTTGAGTCAATCGAGCTCTACTTTTGCTATTTCGTGAATCTGGGTAGATTGGCTACTTGTTAGCGATTTTGCCGAGGATGTTGTAGTTGATCCGTGCATGCTATGTTATTGTTCTTGCCATGTCTAGCTTGTATAATGTGTATTCTTGATGGGTATATGCTTAGATTGTCATGACTTGCTCTGTAGTGAGTGCATCGAGCTCGTAAACATGCCTACTTGATATCTGTTTTTGCATGCTCCAGTTTTTCACCAAGTCTGTGATCTGATTATGTTTTTGCCATGTTCACATGCTTGCAAATGTATTTTCTGATCCCTTTTGGCTCAAGGTCACTAAGGTACTTTTGTTAAGCTCTTTGAGTAGCTCCATGCCATGCTTTACTTTGCCATGTTCAGGCCCTATATCATATAGTTTTTATGCTCCAAAGTGTGCTACCTGATCTGAGATTCCAGACAAGTGTTAATTTCACCAAGTCTGAAATCTGTTTACCAAATGCATTTTTGCCATGCTTGTTTGAACCTGTTAATGGATGAATTGGCCGTAGCTCAGTGTTCATATTTTGTTAAGCCTCATGAATGGATCCCTGCCATGTATTGTGTTGTCATGTTTGAGTGTTGTAGCGTGTTCATCTTGTTGCATTTAGTTGGTTACTTGCTGTATATCGCAGACCGGTGCCATATTTGTTTTGCTCGCCATTTCCAAACCGTGTCTCCGATTCTGACGTTCTTTATATCATTTTCAAGCGGAATCATCTCACCTTTCCAGTGGAATAGTTGGATTTCCAAGTTGAGTCCAGGTTCATTCATCTCTTGTCAAATCTTGCATATGCATCACATATCGCATCCCGCATAGCATACCATGTTTGCATCATGTTGTTTGAGTTGTGCACGTGGTTGATTGCGTTCCTTTTGCTTGTTTGTCTTGTTTGGGTAGAGCCGGGAGACGAGTTCGCTAACGAGGAGCCCGTTGAGTTTGCTTTCGAGGATCCAGTCAACTCTGACAACTTTGCAGGCAAGATGATCATACCCTCGAAATCACTTCTGTCTTTGCTTTGCTAGATGCTCGCTCTTTTGCTATGCCTATGCTATGATGCCTACCACTTACTTATCATGCCTCCCAAATTGCCATGCCAAACCTCTAACCCACCATGTCCTAGCAAACCGTTGATTGGCTATGTTACCGCTTTTGCTCAGCCCCTCTTTATAGCGTTGCTAGTTGCAGGTGAAGATTGGAGATCGTTCCTTGTTGGAACATTATTTACTTGTTGGGATACCATTATATTATCTTGTTATCTTAATGCATCTATATACTTGGTAAAGGGTGGAAGGCTCGGCCTTTTTCCTGGTGTTTTGTTCCACTCTTGTCGCCCTAGTTTCCGTCATATCGGTGCTATGTTCCCGGATTTTTGCGTTCCTTACGCGGTTTGGTGATATTGGGAACCCCTTGATAGTTCGCCTTGAATAAGACTCTTCCAGCAATGCCCAACCTTGGTTTTACCATTTGCCACCTAGCCTTTTTCCCTTGGGTTTCGCGGACTCAAGGGTCATCTTTATTTTAAACCCCTGGGCCAGTGCTTCTCTAAGTGTTGGTCCAACCTAGAGCACCGTGCGGGGCCGTCCCTTGACAACTTGGGTTACGTTGGCTTCCGTACGCTTAGCTTATCCGGTGTGCCCTGAGAACGACATATGTTCAGCTCCTATCGGGATTTGTCGGCACAGCGGGTGGTGGTGCTGGATTGGTTTTAACTTGTCGAAGTGTCTTGTAGAACCGGGATACCGAGTATGATCGGAATGTCTCGGGAGAAGGTCTATTCCTTTGTTGACCGTGAGAGCTTGTCATGGGCTAAGTTGAGACTCCCCTGCAGGGATTGAACTTTCGAAAGCCGTGCCCGCGGTTATGGGCAGATGGGAATTTGTTAATGTCCGGTTGTAGATAACTTGAACCTTAACTTAATTAAAATGAATCAACTGTGTGAGTTACCGTGATGGTCTCTTCTCGGCGGAGTCCGGGAAGCGAACACGGTGTTGGAGTAATGCTTGCCGCAGGTTGTTCTCTAGTTACTCGTTCGCGCTTTGCTATCTCTCCTCGCTCTCTTTTGCGAATAGGTTAGCCACCATACATGCTAGTCGCTTGCCGCAGCTCCACATATTGTACCTTGCCTTTTCCTATAAGCTTAAATAGTCTTGATCGCGAGGGTGCGAGATTGCTGAGTTCCTGTGGCTCACAGATTACTTCCAAACCAGATGCAGGGCCTGATGATTCCGTTCCAGATGATGCGCATGAGCTCAAGTGGGAGTTCGATGAAGCTTCCCGCTGTTACTATGTGTCTTTCCCTGATGATCAGTAGTGGTGCCCAGTTGGGGCGATCGGGACCGTGTCGCATGTTGGGTTGATCTTTTATTTTGGTGCTGTAGTCGGGCCATGAGTGTTTGGTTGATGCAATGCTATTTATGTACTTTGATTGACGTGGCGAATGTAAGCCAACTATGTATCTCCCCTTTTATTATCTATATATATTACATGGGATGTTGTGAAGATTGCCTAACTTGCGACATTGCTTTCAATGCGGTTATGCCTCTAAGTCGTGCCTCGACACGTGGGAGATATAGCCGCATCGAGGGCGTTACAAGTTGGTATCAGAGCCTTCCCGACCTTAGGAGCCCCATTGCTTGAGTTACTAGTGGCCGAGTTGAGTCTAGAAAAATGTTTTGAGTCATTTAGGAATTATATATCGGAGAGTTTAGGAATTCTTTTTACTCCCTAGTCCCTTCATCGCTCTGGTGAGGTATCCTGACGTAGAGTTTGGACTCTTCTCTCCTCAAATTTCACTAAAAAAAATTTAGGATCACGCGGTTATCTTGGAATCGTTCCGATGGTTTTGTGACGAGAACATTGTTCTTGGTGCCTCCTGTCTTTAGGGGTTGTGGCAGTGTCCCGGGGAGTTGAGCTCCGAGGTGTTGTCGTCACAATTTTATCGTTTCAGTTCTGGAATACCTGAGTTTAGTACGCCGACATCGAAAATCTCTTTTATGCAGTTCATTGGTGAGATAACCTCGACGCCACCCAGTACTGGGGTGGGAGTTCGGGAGAATTTCCATAACTTGTATAACGGATGCTTTTCGAAGGTTGAGGTAGATGGTTTCCGAAGTTTTTTTCTCGGTTATGTGTTGAAGGATGGATACAGCTGGATGTAGGATTTGCTAGATTTGGGTGAGATATTATGCTTCCCCTGTATCCCCAACACCTGATTGCATAACCGGAAAGGTTCGGGAGTTTCATAGGTGGGAATTCTTGTTGCTCTAGTTCTTCTTTCACGGATATTTGGTTTGAGATTGGGATTTCTTACCGAGTATTCGTTCTTGATCCGTACCTTGTTGATTTATTCCTCTACCTAAATTCTAAGTGGCTTCTCAATTTATGGATATGTGACCATTTCAAGTGGAATGCATTCGTTCTTATGTTCGGATGTGAAGACTATATGTTGCAATTTCATTCCGCTTGATTCCGCTTCATTTTATCTGTCAATGTGCTAACGGATGTCACCCTCTTCAGGATGGCTCCCGCTAAGAGCAGCAATCAAAATCAGAATCAGGATCCGCCACCACCTCCTCCTCCTCCGGTGGCATGGCAAGCTGTGATGGCCGCAACCAATGCAAACACACAGTTGATCATGCAAATTCTTCAAGAGCGCAATCAAGCGAACCAAGGCAACCAAGGCAACAACCAGAATCACTTTGCTACACTCAACCAGTTCCTTGCTAACGGGCCAAAGACTTTCAGCAATTGTGTTGAGGCAACTGATGCTGATGACTGGCTCGTGGATCTGTGCAAGCATTTCGAGTGCAGTAACGTCAGGCATGAGGACTTTGTCAAGTTCGCATCCTTTCAACTCAAAGACCAAGCTGCAGAATGGTTCCAGCAGTACAAAGATTCCAGAGGAGGCCGTGTGATTACTTGGGATGAATTCCGTCAAGACTTCAAAGCTCATCATATTCCTCAGAGCGTGGTTGAAAGCAGGCGTGAGGAATTCCGCAACCTGAAGCAAGGCTCTTTGTCTGTCTATGACTACAACAAGTTGTTTCAGAAGCTCGCCCGCTTTGCTAAGCAGGACGTCCCTGACGAGAAGAGCATGATATACCAGTTCAGGGGTGGTCTCAGAGAAGAAATCCAGCTAGCTCTTGTTCTCTTTGAGCCCCTGAGGTACGATGAGTTCTACAACATGGCATTGAAGCAAGAGGCTACTCAACTAAGGTGTGATACTTCCAAGAAGCGAGTCAGATATGCTACTCCTTCTTCCTCTACGCAAGTGGCCAAGCAGCAGAAGTATTGGCTTCCTCCTCCTCCGTTTCGTCAGCCGTATCAGCAGAAGAGCAAAGGTGGCAGTGGATCTTCCCACCCACCCAACCCTGGCTTTCAGAACAAGACTTCGTCTCAAGCTCCAAGATCGAGTCCTCCATATCACCGTCCGCTTTCAGAGGTCACGTGCAACAAGTGCCAACAGAAGGGTCACTATGCCAACAAGTGCTTCAATCAGAGACGTCTCCCTCCTCCTCCTGTGAGATCGGCAAGTACAGCTGTGGTCAAGCATAACCCCAATTCCGCCAAGGTCAACTTGCTGAATGCAGCTCAGGCAGAGGACTCATCAGATGTCATCATGGTTAACTTTCCAGTTAACTCAATTCCTGCAAAAGTTCTTTTTGACACTGGTGCATCGCATTGTTTCATGTCAAGATCATTTCTTTCCAAGCATGACTTCTCTACGCAAATGTTGGGTAAACCTATGGGAGTGGTTTCTCCGGCTAAGTCTATGAGGGATACTTCAATAGTCCCGGATGTTTCTATCATGATGGGTGATTTCAAGTTTCTTTCTTCTCCAATGGTCCTTGGTAACTCAGATATTGATCTTATTCTCGGAATGCATTGGTTGTCTAAGCACAAGGCTCAGCTTGATTGTGCTGCCAGACAGATTCAATTGACTCATTCGCCTGAGGATGTAATTGTCTTTGCCGCTAATGACGACACCATCCGTCTGTTTTCTCTCAATGAGAAGGGTGAACTCGATGCCATCTCGCAAATTCCAGTCGTTTGCGAATATCAAGACGTCTTTCTAGAAGAGCTTCCAGGAATGCCTCCGCACCGGCAGTTGAATTCGTCATTGATCTTGAGCCTGGCACGGCTGTTTGCAATCGTCCTTACAAGCTCGAACCTGAAGAGTTGAAGGAGCTGAAGAAGCAACTCGATATTCAAGAGCGAATGGGTCTCATCCGACCTAGTTCCTCTCCGTGGGGTTGTGGTGTTCTTTTTGTGAAGAAGAAGGATGGAACGGACCGACTTTGTGTTGATTACCGTCCACTGAACAAGAAGACTATCAAGAACAAGTACCCACTTCCCAACATCAACGAGTTGTTCGAACAACTCAAAGGTGCCCAAGTATTCTCCAAGCTTGATCTCCGCATGGGTTATCATCAGATTCGAATCCGTGAGCAAGATATTCCCAAGATGGCCTTCAGGACAAGCTATGGTTCATATGAATACACTGTCAAGTCTTTTGGCCTCATCAACGCTCCTCCGACTTTATCTCGCATGATGAACTTCATCTTCAACGCCTACACCAACGACTTCGTTTTGGTCTATCTCGATGACATTCTGGTCTTTTCGAAGAACAAGGAAGATCATCCCAATCACTTGCGTTTGGTGCTTGATAAGCACAGGGAACATCAGTTCGACGCCAAGTTCTCTAAGTGCGAGTTTTGGTTTGATGAGGTTCTTTACCTTGGGCATATCATCTCTGCCAAGGGCATTGCGGTGAATCCTGAGAAGGTGTCTGCAATTGTGAATTGGGAACCACCTCAGAACGTGAAGCAACTCCGTAGCTTCCTCGGTCTCACAAGCTACTGTCGAAGATTCGTTGAAAACTTTTCTAAGATCGCGAAGCCTCTCTCAAATCTTCTCCAGAAGCACGTTAAGTACGTTTGGTCTCCGGAATGTGACATCGCTTTCAACACTTTGAAAGAGAAATTGGTCACTGCTCCAGTTCTGACTCCTCCTGATGAATCCAAACCGTTCGAGGTCTTCTGCGATGCCTCTCTTCAAGGTCTTGGTGCAGTGTTGATGCAAGAGAAGAAAGTTGTGGCTTATACCTCTCGCCAGTTGAAGCCCAATGAGAAGAACTACCCCACGCATGACCTCGAGTTGGCGGCAGTTGTGCATGCTCTTTTGACTTGGAGACATCTCTTATTGGGAAGAAAAGTGGACATTTTCACTGACCACAAGAGTCTCAAGTACATCTTCACTCAGCCTAATCTCAACCTTAGGCAGACTCGATGGGTCGAAATGATTCAAGAGTATAATCCGAGTATCGACTATACTCCAGGCAAGGCCAATGTGATTGCTGACGCATTGAGCAGGAAGGCTTATTGCAATAGTCTGATTCTCAAGCCTTATCAACCCGAGCTTTGTGAAGCTTTCCGCAAACTTAATCTGCAAGTTCTTCCTCAAGGTTTCCTCACCAACCTTCAAGTATCTCCTACCTTGGAAGACCAGATTCGCCAAGCTCAGCTTCTTGATGCTATGGTGAAGAAGGTGGAGTTTGGGATTGCCAAGAGTCAACTCAAGTACAAGTGCTACCGCCTTGATGACAAGGATACTCTCTTCTTCGAGGATCGTATTGTCGTGCCCAAAGGTGTCCTTCGTAAAGTGATCATAAACGAGGCTCACAATTCTCTCCTCTCCATCCACCCTGGGAGCACGAAGATTTATCAGGACCTCAAGCAGGCTTATTGGTGGACTCGAATGAAGCACGAGATTGCTCAGTTCGTGAATGAATGTGATGTCTGCAGAAGAGTGAAGGCAGAACACCAAAGGCCAGCTGGTCTCCTCCAACCTCTTGCCATTCCAGAATGGAAGTTCGACCACATTGAGATGGACTTCGTGACTGGGTTTCCAAAGTCCAAACGTGGCAATGATGCTATATTCATTGTTATCGACAAACTCACTAAAGTGGCTCACTTCCTGCCTATCAAAGAGTCTATCACTGCAGCTCAATTGGCGGAGCTCTATACCTCTCGAATTGTCTTGTTGCACGGTATTCCACAGGTGATCTCTTCAGACCGTGGCAACATCTTTACCTCCAAGTTTTGGGATTCTTTTCATAAGGCCATGGGCACCAACATCCGCTTCAGCACAGCTTTCCACCCTCAGACTAGCGGTCAAGTCGAGCGTGTCAACCAGATTCTCGAAGATATGCTCAGGGCTTGTGTGATCTCCTTCGGCATGAAGTGGGAGGATTGTCTTCCATATGCTGAATTCTCCTACAACAACAATTTTCAAGCAAGGTCGGGCAAGGCCCCATTCGAAATTCTGTATGGCAGGAAGTGTCATACCCCTCTCAACTGGTCCGAAACCGGTGAACGTCAACTTCTGGGAAATGACTTAATCACAGAGGTAGAAGAGATGTGTAAAGTCATTCGAGATAACCTCAAAGCAGCGCAATCGCGCCAGAAGAGCTACTATGATAGTAAGCACTGTGATTTGGCTTTTGAGATCGGAGATCATGTTTACCTCCGCGTCTCTCCTATGAAAGGTACTCGTCGCTTCGGTATCAAAGGGAAGCTTGCCCCTAGATACGTGGGACCTTTCAAGATCGTCAGCAAGAGAGGCGATCTCGCCTATCAACTCGAGCTTCCTTCAAACTTTGCAAATGTGCATGACGTGTTCCATGTCTCGCAGCTCCGAAAGTGCTTCAAGACTCCTGACCGCACAGTCAACTTCGAAGACATTGAGCTCCAAGAAGATCTCTCTTATCGTGAGCACCCTGTTGCTATTCTTGAAGAGACTGAACGCAAGACTCGCAACAAGTCAATCAAATTCCTCAGAGTCAAGTGGTCACACCATTCCGACCGTGAAGACACCTGGGAACGCGAGGATCACCTCCGTTCTAAGTACCCGGTGTTCTTTCAGTCCTAGATCTCGGGATGAGATCCTTTCGTAGTGGTCGAGTGTTGTAACACCCCGGATATGATTTACCCAATATGTAACCCAACTCTTGCCATTCCGGCGTTAAGTTATTTTATTTTCTCGGGTTCGGGTCTTTGTCTCTGTGTGTTGTTGTTGTTGTTGTTGTTGTTGTTGTTGGTGTTGTCATGCATCTCATATCATGTCATCTTGTGCATTGCATTTGCATACATGTTCATCTCATGCATTCGAGCATTTTCCCCGTTGTCCGTTTTGCATTCCGGCGCTTCGTTCTCCTTCGGTGGTGATTTCTATCTTTCTTTCGAGTGTGGGGGTTAAACATTTCTGGATTGGACCAAGACTTGCCAAGCGGCCTTGGTTTACTACCGGTAGACCGCTTGTCAAGTTTCGTACCATTTGGACTTTGTTTGATGCTCCAACGGTTAACCGAGGGACCGAGAAGGCCTCGTGTGTGTTGCAGCCCAACACCCCTTCATTTTGGCCCAAAACGCACCAAAACCCTCTCCATCATCTAGAGCATTCGATCACGATCGCGTGGCGGAAAACCGCACCTCATTTGGACTCTCCTAGCTCCTCCTATGCCTATATTAAGAGCCCCTCCTAAATCCGGATCTCCTTCTCCCCTGAAACCCTAAAATCATCCCTTCCCGCACCGGATGTGTCCGTCCACCGCCGGACACGCCGCGCCGCCACCCACGGCCACTGACAGAGTGCCACGTGGCGCCGCCAGCGCCTCCACCGCCGCGGCCAGCCCGGCCCCCGTGAGGCCCTCCCGGGCCCAGCCGCCAGCGCCGCCCCGCGCCTCCCCTTCTCCGACGCCGTCCGCCGCGTCC
>NC_057809.1:325131520-325160808 GCF_018294505.1 Triticum aestivum
GTCGCAGGCCGGACCTCGCCCCGGCTACCACAGCAGCTCGCCGGAGCCAGCCGCCAGCGCCGCCCCTCGCCGCCATCGCCGGCCGGAGCCGCCGCCCTCGCCGGATCGGGACGAGAAGGGGCCGGATCCGCCCCTTCCCAGCCTCCCCCTCGACTTCCCTCGCCGGAGCCGCCGCCACCTCGCCGGAGTTCTGCCTCGGTTCGCGCGCCGGTGTAGAACCCTAGATCTGAGAAGGGTTGACCTCATATTTCTTCCAAAGTCCCTAAATATTTTGCCCTGGTTCATCGTGCCGTAACTTTGCATCCGTAGATCCATTTTGGGCATATAGCATATCAAAATGTTCGCCTCAGAGAGCACATCATTTCATCTCATTGAATCATTTTCATTTGAGTTCATCTTGATGCCCGAAATGCTGTTGGAAGAATGGTAGTTGAGATATTTGTCAGATCCGCTGCTAAATTTAGATATTTGTCATTTTTGCCATTATTATTGTGTGCATGATATGCCCCTGAGCTCTTCATGTGTTTTGTTATATGTTTTGCCATCTTTCTAGTGATGCCATCCATGTATTTTTGTGATGTGTGTGGTGACTAGCACAAGCTTGCAAAGTGGTGCATTTGTTAATGCTGATTTCAGGGACAGGAATTCCACTAAGTCCTTGATCTGTTTTATTTCAATATGCCATATGTTCATATTGCTTCCTAGTGATTCGTGCCTCTTTTGAGGATGATCAGTAAGGATGTTTTGTTAATCTTATAGTGCTCTATCCATCCATGTCTTTTTTTTCAATTATGTAGCACCCTAGCTTGAGTCAATCGAGCTCTACTTTTGCTATTTCGTGAATATGGGTAGATTGGCTACTTGTTAGCGATTTTGCCGAGGATGTTGTAGTTGATCCGTGCATGCTATGTTATTGTTCTTGCCATGTCTAGCTTCTATAATGTGTATTCTTGATGGGTGTATGCTTAGATTGTCATGACTTGCTCTGTAGTGAGTGCATCGAGCTCGTAAACATGCCTACTTGATATCTGTTTTTGCATGCTCCAGTTTTTCACCACGTCTGTGATCTGATTATGTTTTTGCCATGTTCACATGCTTGCAAATGTATTTTCTGATCCCTTTTGGCTCAAGGTCACTAAGGTACTTTTGTTAAGCTCTTTGAGTAGCTCCATGCCATGCTTTACTTTGCCATGTTCAGGCCCTATATCATATAGTTTTTATGCTCCAAAGTGTGCTACCTGATCTGAGATTCCAGACAAGTGTTAATTTCACCAAGTCTGAAATATGTTTACCAAATGCATTTTTGCCATGCTTGTTTGAACCTGTTAATGGATGAATTGGCCGTAGCTCAGTGTTCATCTTTTGTTGAGCCTCATGAATGGATCCCTGCCATGTATTGTGTTGCCATGTTTGAGTGTTGTAGCGTGTTCATCTTGTTGCATTTAGTTGGTTACTTGCTGTATATCGCAGACCGGTGCCATATTTGATTTGCTCGCCATTTCCAAACCGTGTCTCCGATTCCGGCGTTCTTTATATCGTTTTCAAACGGAATCATCTCACCTTTCCAGTGGCACACTTGGATTTCCAAGTTGTGTCCAGGTTCATTCATCTCTTGTCAAATCTTGCATATGCATCACATATCGCATCCCGCATAGCATACCATGTTTGCATCATGTTGTTTGAGTTGTGCACGTGGTTTATTGCGTTCCTTTTGCTTGTTTGTCTTGTTTGGGTAGAGCCGGGAGACGAGTTCGCTAACGAGGAGCCCGTTGAGTTTGCTTTCGAGGATCCAGTCAACTCTGACAACTTTGCAGGCAAGATGATCATACCCTCGAAATCACTTCTATCTTTGCTTTGCTAGATGCTCGCTCTTTTGCTATGCCTATGCTATGATGCCTACCACTTACTTATCATGCCTCCCAAATTGCCATGCCAAACCTCTAACCCACCATGTCCTAGCAAACCATTGATTGGCTATGTTACCGCTTTTGCTTAGCTCCTCTTATACTGTTGCTAGTTGCAGGTGAAGATTGGAGACCGTTCCTTGTTGGAACATTATTTACTTGTTGGGATACCATTATATTATCTTGTTATCTTAATGCATCTATATACTTGGTAAAGGGTGGAAGGCTCGGCCTTTTTCCTAGTGTTTTGTTCCACTCTTGCCGCCCTAGTTTCCGTCATATCGGTGTTATGTTCCCGGATTTTTGCGTTCCTTACGCGGTTGGGTGATAATGGGAACCCCTTGATAGTTCGCCTTGAATAAGACTCTTCCAGCAATGCCCAACCTTGGTTTTACCATTTGCCACCTAGCCTTTTTCCCTTGGGTTTCACGGACTCAAGGGTCATCTTTATTTTAAACCCCCGGGCCAGTGCTTCTCTAAGTGTTGGTCCAACCTAGAGCATCGTGCGGGCCCGTCCCTTGGCAACTTGGGTTACGTTGGCTTCCGTATGCTTAGCTTATCTGGTGTGCCCTGAGAACGAGATATGTGCAGCTCCTATTTGGATTTGTCGGCACAGCGGGTGGTGTTGCCGGATTGGTTTTAACTTGTCGAAGTGTCTTGTAGAACCGGGATACCGAGTCTGATCGGAATGTCTCGGGAGAAGGTCTATTCCTTCGTTGACTGTGAGAGCTTGTCATGGGCTAAGTTGGGACTCCCCTGCAGGGATTGAACTTTTGAAAGTCGTGCCCGCGGTTATGGGCAGATGGGAATTTGTTAATGTCCGGTTGTAGATAACTTGAACCTTAACTTAATTAAAATGAATCAACTGTGTGAGTTACCGTGATGGTCTCTTCTCGGCGGAGTCCGGGAAGCGAACACGGTGTTGGAGTAATGCTTGCCGCAGGTTGTTCTCTAGTTACTCGTTCGCGCTTTGCTATCTCTCCTCGCTCTCTTTTGCGAATAGGTTAGCCACCATACATGCTAGTCGCTTGCCGCAGCTCCACATATTGTACCTTGCCTTTTCCTATAAGCTTAAATAGTCTTGATCGCGAGGGTGCGAGATTGCTGAGTCCCTGTGGCTCACAGATTACTTCCAAACTAGATGCAGGGCCTGATGATTCCGTTCTAGATGATGCGCATGAGCTCAAGTGGGAGTTCGATGAAGCTTCCCGCCGTTACTATGTGTCTTTCCCTGATGATCAGTAGTGGTGCCCAGTTGGGGCGATCGGGACCGTGTCGCATGTTGGGTTGATCTTTTATTTTGGTGCCGTAATCGGGCCATGAGTGTTTGGTTGATGCAATGCTATTTATGTACTTTGATTGACGTGGCGAGTGTAAGCCAACTATGTATCTCCCCTTTTATTATCTATATATATTACATGGGATGTTGTGAAGATTGCCTAACTTGCGACATTGCTTTCAATGCGGTTATGCCTCTAAGTCATGCCTCGACACGTGGGAGATATAGCCGCATCGAGGGTGTTACACATGCCTCCGTCCTTGCCCATGGTATTTTTAACGCGTAGTTATGTACCCGCGGTACGTATGCCACTATCAGACTGGGGCTTTGGCAGAGGCCGAATTGCTAATCCTGCTCTAGATGAGCCGGAGTGTCATTCTGCGGGGTAGATCGGACTCGTTTAACAGTGTCCGGGGGCTTGAATGCCAATGTAGTTTTCGGCCTAGGGAGGCCACCCTGTACCTCGGCCGCAAGAGATGCGGTATGCTCCTCTGTACGGAGGGAGGACTCCATGTTTCCATTGACTGTTATAATGCCACGTGGTCTAGGCATCTTGAGCTTTAGGTAGGCATAGTGTGGCACTGCATTGATATGGGCGAAAGCGGTTTGTCTGAGTAGTGCGTGATAGCCACTGCAGAACGGGACGATGTCAAAGATCAGGTCTTTGCTTTGGAAGTTATCCGGTGAGCCGAATACAACTTTCAGCGTTATGGATCTTGTGCAACAGGCCTCGATGCCGAGTATTACCCCTTTAAAGGTGGTTTTAGTGGGCTCGATACTTGATGGATCAGTGCCCATTTTACGGATGGTGTCCTGATAAAGTAGATTGAGACTGTTACCGCCGTCCATAAGGACTCGCGTGAGGTGGAATCCATCAATAATTGGATCGAGGACCAATGCAGCCGAATCCCCATGACGGATACTGGTCGGATGGTCTCTGCGTTCGAAGGTGATCGGGCAGGCTGACCATGGATTAAATTTCGGGGCGACTGGCTCTAAGGCATAGACATCCCTTAACGCACGCTTGCGCTCCCGCTTGGGGATATGAGTGACGTAGATCATGTTCACCGTTTGACCTTGGGGGGGGGGTATCTTTTGTCCCCTTGTGTTCTCTAGGCAAGGCTCTTCATCGTTGTCCTTGCTGGGCAGCCCTTTCCCCTTGTGTTCGGCATTGAGCTTGCAGGTCTATTTAAAGACCCAACAACTTCTGTTGGTGTGATTGGTAGGCTTATCGGGGGTGTCGTGAATCTAGGAAGGCCAATCGAGTATTCTGTCCAAACTAGATGGACCATCTTTGTTTCCATTGAATGGCTTCTTCCGCTGACCAGGTTTAGAGCCACTGAATCTAGTGTTAACCGTCGTGTCTTCGGCATCTTGGTTGTTGTTTCAATGTTTGTGCTTGTTGCGTCATGGCTTGCCATTGCCATCCCTGGCTTCGAAGGTGCCAGGGTCGCTGGTGTTGTTGCTTCTACGAGCTAGCCAGCTATCTTCTCCCGCGCAAAAGCGGGTCATAAGTGCGGTAAGGGCTACCATGGACTTCAGCTTTTCTTGGCCAAGCTGTCGGGCGAGCCACTCATCTCGGACGATGTGTTTAAAGGCCATGAGGGCTTCGGTGTCCGGACAATCCACAGTTTGGTTCCTTTTAATTAAGAACCTGGTCCAGAGTTTCTGGGCTAATTCTCCGGGTTGCTGGACTATGTGACTAAGGTCATCAGCGTCTGGGGGCCAAACATAGGTACCTTGGAAGTTATCTCTAAAGGCATCCTCCGAGTCATCCCAGCTGCCAATAGAGTTCTCTGGGAGGTGTTTTAGCCAGTGCCGAGCTGGTCCCTTTAATTTGAGCGGGAGGTATTTGATGGTATAGAGATCATCACCGCGTGCCATGTGGATATAGAGAAGAAAGTCTTCGATCCATACTACGGGATCTGACTTACCGTCGTATGATTCAATGTTGGCAGGTGTAAATCCTTCCGGGAACTGATGTTCCATTACTTCATCGGTGAAGCATAGGGGGTGTGCGGCGCCTCTGTACTGGGCGATATCGCGGCGTAGTTCGAACGAAGGCCGTATGCAGTTTTCGGCCCGTGTGAGGTTGTGTCTGTCATGCCAGGTCTGATGGCCATCCTCGCGCGTTGGAGCACGCCCCCTCGATCCATAGATTGATCTTGTTAGACCGGCTCTATAGTCCAGGTCCTTGCATAAGTCGTAGGTATAGCCCGTGGCCGTTGCCTCCTTGCTCCGATGGTGGGGTGGCACAGGCTGGTGTTCGGCATGACTAGCCGGTCTATCCCGTCCATGTGGCGGTCGGCCGGGCTCGTCAGCAATTTTATGCTTTGGCGGTATGGGCTCAAAGGCCTCGTCGTCGAATTGAGGTAGCAGCTTGTGCTTTGGGTAACACTTAGTTTGGCGTTCGAGGCCATATTCCTCGGCTGCAAGGACATTAGTCCATCTGTCATTGAGTAAATCCTGATTAGCTTGAAGCTGCTGCTGCTTCTTTTTCAGGCTTCTTGCAGTTGCTATTAGCCCGCGCTTAAAGCGCTCTTGCTCGAGTGGCTCCTCTGGCACGATAAAGTCTTCGTCACCGAGGCTCACATCCTCTTTGGAGATCGGTAGGTAGTTACTATCCTCTGAGTCTTCGTTCCCGATTGGATCATCAGGGTTAACTGGCCCATCCTCCCATTCATCATGTTCGGATGTTGGCTCGACAGGGGCTTCGGGGCCTTTGGCGTTCTTCGGAGTGTTATTGTCTTCGGTGCCGGTATTACTGTCTTTTTCGCGACGCGATTTTGAATGGAACCACTGACGTCGATGCTTTGGAGGTGCTTCGGCAGGCTTCTCCTCAACCGGTTCCTTCTTGCTGTCATTGTCATCCTCTTTGGGTGTATCTGCCATGTATACGTCGTATGTGGAGGTGACCGTCCAACGTCTGATAAACGGAAGGTTTTGGCATTGATCGTCTCCGGCATCGTCGTCCATGTCTTCGGAGGCATAGTCCAGCATGTCGGTTAGATCTTCGACAGTGGCTATGAAGTGGGTGGTGGGTGGGACGTAAAATTCCCCGCTCACAGCCCCTAGTCTGGGTTGGGCGTAACTCGGAAGTGATTCCTCTGTAATGGCGAGGGATCGCATTAAGTTCAGAGCCTCGTTTAGGAGTGAGGTTTGGACAGAGAAGTGAGAGTCCATCGGGCCGACCGGGTTGAGGTCCTCCTGGTCGCGCCCGCTTGCCACGGACCTCGAGAGTTCGGATTTAAAGTCCGAGGGAGAGTCTGGCACTTTAGCGACAAGAGGAGTTCGGTTCTTCTTTGGGCTTGCCGATGACGCCGTCCCCTCCTGATCTCCGGTAGCGAGTTCCATAATTGCAGGGAGTCCGGCGGGCTCTAAATTCCCATCTTCGGACCTCGTCGTCCGCTCTGGATCAAAGGCCAGAGCGGCGGTCGGGGCCACGACTCCTTCGAACATCAAGTCTCCTCGGATATCAGCGACATAGTTTAGGTTTCGGAAACTGATTTGATAACCAGGGGCGTAGCTGTCGATCTGCTCAAGGTGGCCAATCGAGTTGGCACACAGTGTGAAGCCGCTGAATACAAAGATTTGCCCGGGGAGGAAAATCTACTCCAAAACGATATCATTGTAGGTAATCGAGCAAGCCATCGAACCTCCTGTCGACAGCACAGAGGAACTCTTAATGAAAGCACCAATGTCGGTGTCAAAACCGGCCGATCTCGGGTAGGGGGTCCCGAATTGTGCGTCTAAGGATCGAAGGTGACAGGAGGCAGGGGACACGATGTTTACCCAGGTTCGGGCCCTCTTGATGGAGGTAATACCCTACTTCCTGCTTGATTGACTTTGATGAGTATATGGGTTACAAGAGTTGATCTACCACAAGATCGTAATGGATAAACCCTAGATGTCTAGCCTGTATGATTGTGATTGCCTCTACGGACTAAACCCTCCGGTTTATATAGACACCGGAGGGGCCTAGGGTTGTACAGATTCGGTTTACAGAGAAAGGAATCTTCATATCCGAACACCAAGCTTGCCTTCCATGTCAAGGAGAGTCTCATCCGGACATGGGGGGTAGTCTTCTATCTTGTATCTTCATGGCCCACCAGTCTGGCCCATGCCACATAGCCTAGACGCTCGGGGACCCCCTAATCCAGGACCCCCTCAGCCCTCTCGGTAATACACATCAAAATCTTGCAAGCAAACGACTAAGGAGTTAGTCACAAGGTGATGTATTACGGAACGATTAAAAAGACTTGCCAGTAACGAGATTGAACTTGGTAGGAAGATACCCATGATCGAATCTCGGGCAAGTAACATACCGATGGACAAAGGGAATTAAGTAAGTTGTCATAACGGTTCGATCGATAAAGATCTTTGTAGAATATGTAGGAGCCAATATGGGCATCCAGGTTCTGCTATTGGTTATTGACCGGAGAGGTGTCTCGGACATGTCTATGAAGGAAATATGCCCTATAGGCAATAATAAAGTTGTTATTTTATCTTTCCTTATATCATGATAAATGTTTATTATCCATGCTAGAATTGTATTAACCGAAAACTTGATACATGTGTGGATACATAGACAAAACACCGTGTCCCTAGTAAGCCTCTACTAGACTAGCTCGTTATTCAAAGATGGTTAAGTTTCCTAACCATAGACATGTGTTGTCATTTGATGAACGAGATCACATCATTAGGAGAATGATGTGATGGACAATACCCATCCTTTAGCTTAGCATAATGATCATTAAGTTTTATGACTATTGCTTTCTTCATGACTTATACATATTCCTTTGACTATGAGATTATGCAACTCCTGGATATCGGAGGAATACCATGTGTGCTATCAAACGTCACAACGTAACAGAGTGATTATAAAGATGCTCTACAGGTATCTCCGAAGGTGTTTGTTGGGTTGGCATAGATCGAGAATAGGATTTGTCACTCCGAGTATCGGAGAGGTATCTCTGGGCCCTCTCAGTAATGCACATCATAATAATCCTTGCAAGCAATGTGACTAATGAGTTAGTTACAGGATGATGCATTGCGGAACTAGTAAAGAGACTTGCCGGTAACGAGATTGAACTAGGTATGGAGATACCGACGGTCGGATCTCGGGCAAGTAACATACCGATGACAAAGGGAATAACATATGTTGTCATTACGGTTTGACCGATAAAGATCTTCGTAGAATATGTGGGAGCCAATATGAACATCCAGGTTCCGCTATTGGTTATTGGCTGAAGAGGTGTCTCAGTCATGTCTACATAGTTCTCGAACCCGTAGGGTCCGCACGCTTAACGTTCGATGACGATTTGTATTATATGATTTATGTGATTTGGTGACGGAATGTTGTTCAAAGTCTCAGATGAGATCACGGACATGGTGAGGAGTCTCGAAATGGCCGAGAAGTAAAGACTCATATATAGGACGATAGTATTTGGACACCGGAAGTGTTCCGGGGTATCGGGTACGTATCGGGTCACCGGAAGGGGTTCTGGGCAACCCCTGGCAAACTATATGGGCCTAATGGGCCAAGAGAGGGACAGACCAGCCCCTGAGGGGCTGGTCCGCCCCCTCCCCCATATGGGCTGGCCAAATTGGAGTATAAAAGGGGAAGGAGGAATGGAAAAAGGGAAATAGTATTCCCCCTTCCCCCTCTTGCCTTCCTACTCCGAATAGGAATAGGTAAGGGGGAGGCCGAATTGGCAAGACCCCAAGCAGGATTCCTCCTACTTGGGGCGCCCCTTGGCTGCCTCTCCTACCCTCCAACCTATATATATGAGGGGGGCACTACTAGAACACATAACAAACATTGTTAGCCGTGTGCGGCGCCTCCCTCCACATTTTACGCCTCCGGTCATATTCACGTGGTTCTTAGGCGAAGCCCTGCACGGGTCACTTCACCATCACCATCACCATGCCGTCATGCTGACGGAACTCTCCCTCGACACTTTGCTAGATCAAGAGTTCGAGGGACGTCATCGAGCTGAACGTGTGCAGAACTCGGAGGTGTCGTCTGTTCGGTGCTTGATCGGTCAGAACGAGAAGAAGTTCGACTACATCAACTGCGTTGTCAAACGCTTCTGCTTTCGGTCTATGATGGTACATGGACACACTCTCCCTCTCTCATTGATATGCATCTCCTAGATAGATCTTGCGTGTGCATCAGAATTTTTTTGAAATTGCATTCTACGTTCCCCAACAGTGGCATCCAAGCTAGGTCTATGCGTAGATGATATGCACGAGTAGAACACAAAGAGTTGTGGATGATGATAGTCATACTGCTTACCACCAACATCTTATTTTGATTCGGCAGTATTATTGGATGAAGCAGCCCGGACCAACCTTACATGACCACGTTCATGAGACTGGTTCCACCGACAGACATGCAACTAGTTTTGCATAAAGGTGGCTGGTGGGTGTCTGTTTCTCCGACTTTAGTTGAATCAAATTTGACTGCGGCCGGTCCTTGTTGAAGGTTAAAACAACAAACTTGATGAAACATCGTTCTGTTTTTGATGCGTAGGTAAGAACGGTTCTTACTAGAAGCTCGTAACAGCCACGTAAAACTTGCAACAACAAAGTAGAGGACGTCTAACTTGTTTTTGTGGGGCATGTTGTGATGTGATATGGTCAAGAAATGATGTGATATATGTTACTGTATGAGATGATCATGTTTTGTAAAAGTTATCGGCAACTAGCAGGAGCCTTATGGTTGTCGCTTTATTGTATGAAACGCAATCGCCATGTAATTGCTTTACTTTATCACTATGCGTTAGCGATAGTTGTAGAAGCAATATAGTTGGCGAGATGACAACGTCGCTACGATGGACATCAAGGTGTCAAGCCGGTGACGATGGAAATCATGAAAGTGCTTTGGAGATGGAAATCAAAGGCACAAGATGATGATGGCCATATCATGTCACATATTCTGATTGCATGTGATGTTTATCTTTTATGCATCTTATTTTGCTTAGTACGGCGGTAGCATTATAAGATGATCCCCGGCTAAAATTTCAAGGTATAAGTGTTCTCCCTGAGTATGCACCGTTGTGACAGTTCGTCGTGCCGAGACACCACGTGATGATCGGGTGTGATAAGCTCTACGTTCACATACAACGGGTGTAAGACAGTTTTGCACATGCGGAATACTTGGGTTAAACTTGACGAGCCTAGCATATACAGACATGGCCTCGGAACACTAGAGACCGAAAGGTCGAACGTGAATCATATAGTAGATATGATCAACATAGAGATGTTCACCATTGAAAACTACTCCATCTCACGTGATGATTGGACATGGTTTAGTCGAATGGATCATGTGATCATTTAAATGACTCAAGGGATATCTATCTAAGTGGGAGTTCTTAAGTAATATAATTAATTGAACTTAATTTATCATGAACTTAGTCCTGATAGTATTTGCATATCTATGTTGTAGATTAATAGCTCGCGTATAGCTCCCCTGTTTTATTATTGATATGTTCCTAGAGAAAACTAAGTTGAAAGATGATAGTAGCAATGATGTGGACTGCGTCCGTGGTCTGAGGATTATCCTCATTGCTGCACAGAAGAATTATGTCCTTAATGCACCGCTAGGTGACAGACCTATTTGAAGGAAATATGCCCTAGAGGCAATAATAAACTTATTATTTATTTCCTTATATCATGATAAATGTTTATTATTCATGCTAGAATTGTGTTAACCGGAAACTTAGTACATGTGTGAATACATAGACAAACAAAGTGTCACTAGTATGCCTCTACTTGACTAGCTCGTTGAATCAAAGATGGTTAAGTTTCCTAGCCATAGACATGAGTTGTCATTTGATTAACGGGATCACATCATTAGAGAATGATGTGATTGACTCGACCCATTCTGTTAGCTTAGCACTTGATCATTTTATTTTACTGCTATTGCTTTCTTCATGACTTATACATGTTCCTATGACTATGAGATTATGCAACTCCCGATTACTGGAGGAACACTTTGTGTGCTACCAAACTTCACAACGTAACTGAGTGATTATAAAGGTGCTCTACAGGTGTCTCCGATGGTACTTGTTGAGTTGGCATAGATCGAGATTAGGATTTGTCACTCTGATTGTCGGAGAGGTATCTATTGTTTCATTAGTGGCAGAATTTCACCTCATAGTTTTGAGATGTTCTCCATAAGCCCACAACAAGCTTACTCTTTTCGTTGTTGGTTTTACCAACAATTCCATTTGACCCTTCTCCTAAGGATGCCTTTTCAAGCTCTTTTGTGACAGAAGTTGTCATTTTCTTCTCCATTTTGTTATTCCAATGATATATCTTCTATTCTTCCTTCCGGAGGCATTGTGTTGTTGCTCTGTTCGTCACATCAACTCATTTTGCCAAGATCATGTTCTTTTCTAGCTAATCCATTTAACTGGAGTGTTGGCGTAATTGATCCTTATCGTTTCCTTGTACATCTCATTTCTACCGGAGTGCTTGCATATACTTCTTGTCCATTGCAACCCTTTTCTTATGTCTTTCAACCTACAAAGTTCTCGTAATGTTCCTTGTTCCTCTTTTCTAACGGAGTGTTTTCAACTTCGTTCATCTCTGTTGTATTCTTCTTTCCAATTGGTTAACCTCTCAAGGTTCATTGGTTTCACTCATTTGTCAAAGAAGCAACTTAGTTTTACCTCTTCTATTTCTCTTCCGTTTTTCCCTTTGGTGCCATCCTAGATCTCGGGACGAGATCCTCTCGTAGTGGTGGAGTGTTGTAACGCCCCAAGACCGGAGCTTCAGTTGCCTTCCAGGGTTTCCGGGTTTCGTCGTGTGTTTTGTTTGGTCCGCTGCATTTCATCTTTGCATCATGTGCATTGCATCATGTCATCATGCAACCCGTTTTAAAACTCAACTAAACAAATGGTATGGATCTTTGATCCATTTAAATCGAGGGAATTCACATGGTGATTCTCTTTACAACATATCCTCTCGATATTTAGAGAGCTATAGTAATTATTCCAATTATGTGGAATTACCTTAACACACTTGCAAAAATCCCAATGCCTTTTATTATTTCAACTCTTGGCCTCTAACTTTGCCACATGTCCTTTCATCATTTTCAGGAGCTCCACCTAATTTCTCAACATTTTTGGGCACTTCAAAAAACCTATCCTAGTTCAAACCTTTTGAATTAAATTCAAAGGAATTTGAATTTAATCTTTCAAACTTGACCTTTTTCTATTTTCTCGGACCGTGCACATTTTTCTGAATCCGTGAAAATTATCCCCGTGCCCAAATTCTTCCTCTAACCTTATCTTCTCTCTTTTCCCTTCTATTATTTTCTTTGTTTTTGTAAAGAGAAGGAGATGGGAGAGAAAAGAGCCCGGCTGGGCCTCCCAGCCCAGCTGCAACCTGCCAAGCCGGCTCCATCCGTGCTGGCCCATTTGGCCCAAGGCCTCCCGCAGCCCACTACCCTAACCCTAGCGCTACCTTAGCCCGATCCTTCGCTCCCTCTCCCCTTGTTCGACCTCTCCCATTTTCCACTCGCTGCGCCGCCAGGAGAGCTGCAGCTCGATCCATCTCTCCCTCTCGTTCTGTGCCCCGCTGCCTCCCGCACGAGAGGTGGAGGCGTGGCCTCGATCCCCTCCTCTCGAACCCGATCGCAGGCCCCTCTACTCGATCCCTTCTCTCTCCCTCGTTTCCTCCCAACGTCACCGCGTGCCACACACACACCCGCACAGCGCCCCGCAGCCAGCGCTAGGAGCTCGCCTTCCCTTCGCCATGGCCTCACAGCCCGATCCACATGGCGCCATGGTCGCCGCCAAGCTCTGCACGCCAAGCCCGGCCCGACCGCCTCCTACACCGTCGCCTCGCCATGGACCAACTTCGCTCGGACCTCTTCTGCACCTCCACGCCGTCTTCAGCACCCCGACCTCCTCGACACTACTGAGCCTGTCCCCTGCCACCGGTGCCCTTGCCGGAGCCACCTTGCCTCGCCTCCTCCTATAGGTCCCGATGACACAAGCCCCGACGCGAACGCCCTTGGCTCGCCGGCCTTCCCTCGCATGACCCGCATGGCCGCCGGCCATGGAGGCCACCATGCGGGCCTACAGGTTCGCGCACACCGCCGCTGCCCTCCTTTGCTCCGCCTCCGTTGCGTCAAGGAACCACGGCCATCTCCTGCTCCTCGCCGGCCTTCACTATGTGCGCCGCCGCTTCCCTGTTTCAGGCCAAGACCGATGCCGACCACTGCTTCTAGCTGCGGCTCGGCTACGCACCAACAATCAGCAGCTCAAGTTGCCTCCATTCATCTTAGGTGACCTCCTGAGGCAGAGCCGTGCAAGACCCCAATGCACCCGTGGGCGTCAAGTACATCTATCGAAGACTCCCACCGAAGACACGTGAACGACGACTACATGAAACGAGCACCACGGCGACCCTGTAAGTGTTCGGATTCATCAAGTTCATCTACGGAATGTGCACGACTACAAAATGGGTACCACTACCGTTGACGAAGACCCGTGTAACGGAACCGTCAAGTTCAACTACCGTCATGTGAACAACTACTTCCTCTATCATCGCCGAGTACCACTACTTCCCATGGCGATCGTGAACGACTACACCGCTTGAACCGAACCGCTCCGAGAACACACGCTTCGAAGGTATAACCATCGAGACGACATCCATGATCAAATGCTTGCGATGTTTGAGATGCTCATGTTCGAACCGTGTTCGAATTGTCGATGCACGTTGCCCCTCTTTTTCCTTGTTACTATCGTCTCATGGGACACCCGGAATCCGGGAGCGCCCCACCATCTTTTGCACGCATCCGCACACTTCTCCTTTGCATCGGTATCTCAATCGAGTTACCAGGACCAGAACGTTGCCGTGGCACCGTTTTCGTTATCATTGCCATGGCACCTCCTTTTCTTTCCACCACGGTGAAAAATGCTTCATAATGCTCTTGTCAACTTTTAATAAAAATTGCATAAACTTGTTCATGTCATCCGCATCATGATAACAACAATTAAAATGTTTAAATTGTTGTTGCTATAAATTGCTAATGCATATGGGGATTTAGCGGATTCGTTATTTGTTATATCCGGCCCCATTTAAATTGTTTAGATGGTGTAGTTTTGTTTTGCTTCACCTCTTGCCATGTTAATCAACATTTAATATTGTTGAGTACCTAAACGAGAGAGAACTAAATAATTGTTGTGGTGCTTCGTCAATATGCAACTCATTGCATATGGGGCTCCACTTAACTTGTAGTTTTGTTTGTGCACTTTGCCATACCATGCATAATTAAACCGGACATGCATCATACTTGTCTGCGCATCGTGCCATGCTTATGTGAGGGTTGTTTACTTTGTTGTTTGCTTCTTTCCGGTGTTGCTTCTTCGGGGTGGTTCTTATAACGTCGCGTTTGTGAGGAACCGTTCGACTACGTCCGTTTGTCTTCTTCATGGACTCGTTCTTCTTCCTTGCGGGATTTTAGGCAAGATGATCATACCCTCGAAATCACTTCTACCTTTGCTTGCTTAGTTGCTCGCTCTTTTGCTATGCCTATGCTGTGATACCTACCACTTGCTTATCATGCCTCCCATATTGTTGAACCAAGCCTCTAACCCACCTTGTCCTAGCAAACCGTGGTTTGGCTATGTTACCGCTTTGCTCAGCCCCTCTTATAGCGTTGTTAGTTGCAGGTGAAGATTGAAGCTTGTTCCATGTTGGAACATGGATATTTTGTTGGGATATCATGATATATATTATTTAATTAATGCATTTATATACTAGGTAGAGGGTGGAAGGCTCGGCCTTATGCCTGGTGTTTTGTTCCACTCTTGCCGCCCTAGTTTCTGTCATATCGGTGTTATGTTCCCGGATTTTGCGTTCCTTACGCGGTTGGGTTATAATGGGAACCCCTTGACTGTTCGCTTTGAATAAAACTCCTCCAGCAAGGCCCAACATTGGTTTTACCATTTGCCACCTAGCCTTTTTTCCCCTTGGGTTAGGCCAGCCCAAGGGTCATCTTTATTTTAAACCCCCCCGGGCCAGTGCTTGTCGAAGTGTTGGTCCAAACTAGAGCCCCTTGCAACGCCACCTCGGGGAAACTCGAGGGCTGGTTTTAGTTCTACAGATTGCTTATCCGGTGTTGCCCGGAGAACGAGATATGTGCAGCTCCTGTCAGGATGTCGGCGCATCGGGTGGTCTTGCTGGACTTGTTTTACCATTGTCGAGGATGTCTTGTAGAACCGGGATACCGAGTCTGATCGGAATGTCTCAGGAGGAGGTCTATTCCTTCGTTGACCATGAGAGCTTGTCATGGACTAAGTTGGGACTCCCCGGCAGGGATTTGAACTTTCGAAAGCCGTGCCCGCGGTTATGCGCAGATGGGAATTTGTTAACATCCGATTGTAGAAAACCTGAAGTTGACCTTAATTAAAATACATCAACCGCGTGTGTTACCATGATGGTCTCTTTCCGACGGAGTCCGGGAAGTGAACACGGTGTTGGAGTTATGCTTGACGTAGGTTGTTCTAGGATCACTTCTTGATCATATTTTTATCGACCGTGCTTTTGCCTTCTCTTCTCGCTCTCTTTTGTGTATGTTAGCCACCATATATGCTAGTCGCTTGCTGCAGCTCCACCTCATACCTTTACCTTACCCATAAGCTTAAATAGTCTTGATCGCGAGGGTGCGAGATTGCTGAGTCCCCGTGACTCACAGATACTTCCAAAACCAGCTTGCAGGTGCCGATGAGTCCGTGTAGATGACGCAACCAAGCTCAGGAGGAGCTCGATGAAGATCTTGCCCTTTGTGTTGTTTCGTTCTAGTTGATCAGTTGTGGAGCCCAGTTGGGGTCGATCGGGGACCTTTGTCGCATTTGGGGTTCTTCTTTTATTTTGGTTCCGTAGTCGGACCTTGTTTGTATTTGGATGTTGTAATGCTTTATTCATGTAATTGTGTGAAGTGGCGATTGTAAGCCAACTATGTATCTCTTTCCCTTATGAATTACATGGGTTGTGTGAAGATTACCTCACTTGTGACATTGCTTTCAATGCGGTTATGCCTCTAAGTCGTGCTTCGACACGTGGGAGATATAGCCGCATCGAGGGTGTTACAAGTTGGTAATCAGAGCCTTCCCCGACCTTAGGAGACCCCACTGCTTGATCGTTTTTAGCAGCCGTTGTTGAGTCTAGAAAAATGTTTTGAGTCATTTAGGAATTATATATCGGAGAGTTTAGGAATTCTTTTACTCCCCAGTCTCCTCATCGCTCTGGTAAGGCATACAGACGTAGAGTTTTGACTCTTCTCTTCTCAAATTTCACTAAAAAAAATTTAGGATCACGCGGGTATCTTGGAATCGTTCCGATGGTTTTGTGACGAGAACATTGTCTTGGTGCCTCCTGTCAGGGGTTTTGTGGCAGTGTCCCGGGGAGTTGAGCTCCGAGGTGTTGTCGTCACAATTTTATCGTTGCAATTCTTGAATACCTGAGTTTAGTTCGCCGACATCGAAAATCTCTTTTATGCAGTTCGTTGGTGAGATAACCTCGACGCCACCCAGTACTGGGGCGGGAGTTCGGGAGTATTGCCATAACTCGTATAACGGATGCTTTTCCAAGGTTGAGGTAGATGATTTCCGAAGGTTTCTTGGTTATGTGTTGAAGGATGGATACAGTTGGATGTAGGATTTGTTAGTTTGGGTGAGATATTATGCTTCCCCTGTATCCCCAACACCTGATTGCATAACCAGAAAATTCCAGGAGTTTATAAGTGGGAATTCAAGTAGCTCTTAGGATATCTTTCTGACAGATGCATGATATGAAATTGGGGTTCGACATCTAGTGGTCCGCCTATTCACGGTTGGTTTTACAGTGGTCTCGTTGTGTCTTAAAGAGTCCTTGGCTATGCCGACTCAGGGACACTTCGTATGTCATGTGCACTGCCTTGTACATGATGGTGCTGTACGATCGAGCCCATGTAGGCCCCACCACGAAAACTTCGGACGAAATCTCTATCATATGTTTGTTCCGGCTTATTCTGCAAGCCAATCCTTTGTTTTTGTTTTGAGTGGTGGTATTCGAGTTGCTTCATTGTCAAGTGTTGATTCCATACCTTTTTCTAAACGGTGTTCTCATATTTCTATGTGAATACTAATCCTTCTCGATCATTGAGTCCGTCATGTCAATCCTTTTTAACCGGTGTGCTTCTCTTCTAGTGGATCCGATCATTGCAACATCCGCAAGATCAAGTATCAGTTCTTCTCAACGGTGCTCATTTCATTCGTCCCAAGCTGCCTTTGTTTTCCCGCCCTCCCACCCTTTTTTTCTTCAAGGACTTAGATTTCTTATTCAAGTATCCATTTTATTGATGGGAGGTCTCTCCATTCTTTTCCGTTAATATCTTTATCCAGTGATTCTCATGAAGATTCTAACGGAGCTTCTAGTTCGTCACTTTTCATTCTTTTCTTCTCCGGTGGATTCAAGTCAAGCTTTGTTGATCATATCCTTTCCTCATTTCAATACCTTCTCTTGCCGGTGCACCTCATAATCATTCCCCGCTTGATATTCAATTGTTCCGGAGTGCTGAAGAAATCTCAGAAGGCTCGTTTTGCCATTCAAGATCCGTTCAACTTATTTCGAGGTTGTTATCTCATTCAAGCCGTTAAATTCAACCGGTGCATTCTCTCTTTTAAATCGTTCTACGGTGTTTCTTTTGAGTGGGCCCTAACACATAGGTCTTTTTCCAGGATCTTACCTGACTCTTCTTATTTTCTCGGAGCTATCCTAAATTCTTTCCGAAGTTTGACGTAAGAATGAACTGTCATCAGTCAAATGTTTTTCTCCAAGATCTTTCAAATTCTTTTCATCATTGGTTCAACTTTTCTATTCTTCTTATTCCAGAGTGTCTCAACAATTCTTGGTGGTGTTTATCGTCGTCATTCTCAGATTTTGAAGACCGAAGAAGAATTTTCATCCATATCATATCCGTTCTCGTGAAGATTCTCAGTACTAGCTTGATGTCATCCTCTCATAATTGTTTGTGAGTATTCTTTTCACCCATCCGGGGCAATTCAGGAGCCTTTTCAGTTTTTGCCTCTGAAGGCCATCATTTTGGTTTTATTCATTCTCAACTTTCAGCTCTCTTTCTCTAAATCTTACCAGCGCATCATTCAAGTATTCTCTGATCAGCTCGTGATCTCTTCGTTCTCATGTATCTAAATCCCCTCTAGCTTCTTCGTTCATTTTTCAGTTCTTCCCGGTGTTTCGTTATCTTTTATTCGTTCATTTGCAATTCCTACGGTGGTTCGTTCAAGATTCTTCTTCCTTCGTGTATCATATCTATGTATTCGTTGTTTTCAATTATACCGGTGGTTCGTTGAATACCTTCTCAAGTTTGTACTATATCTATCTCAATCATTTCTATGAGAATAAGTAGTATGCCAAATCCATTGCTTGTCATCAATTTAAATTGGTGAAGGATACGCATAACATAATCCTTATTCTTGTTTATTCAAGTGATTAATTCCCTATTCCGGAGGTTCATCATATTCTCGATTCAAGTTGTCCATCTTTCTTTCCGGAGCTCAAAGTTATTTCAATCATTTCATCGCAGAGATCCATCTAATCATTGCAAGTCCTCACCTTGTGTTTCCAACTTCTCTTTCCTTTCATGTGATTATTCTTTTGATGCCGGAGTTCTTCATGGAGGTTCTACATGGTGGTTCATCAAGGATTTAATTCCTTCTCGAAGTGTTCATCAAGATTTCCTTTCGTTATGTCATTTTTGAGGTGGTGTTATGTCATTTTTGATAATTTTCCTTCGTGTTTCATGGATCACAATTTTTCCAAGAGTGACATATTTAAATCCATCATTTTCTCTTCACTCAAGTCATCTTTTCAACCCATCAATTTCTTCGAGCATGAGCTCTTCTCAATCCATCAATCTCTTCGTTGGAGTTATCTTGGGTTATATTTCACCTAAAGCTTTCCCTAAGGATTGTTGCTAATTATGGTGTTTATAAATGACCCAAGTTCTTCTTTTATCCTTCCGGTGAATAAGTTTCTAGTCTCCTTCTTGATATCAAGCCAATCTATTGTTTCGTTAGTGGCAGAATTTCACCTCATAGTTTTGAGATGTTCTCCATAAGCCCACAACAAGCTTACTCTTTTCGTTGTTGGTTTTACCAACAATTCCATTCGACCCTTCTCCTAAGGATGCCTTTTCAAGCTCTTTTGTGACAGAAGTTGTCATTTTCTTCTCCATTTTGTTATTCCAATGATATATCTTCTATTCTTCCTTCCGGAGGCATTGTGTTGTTGCTCTCTTCGTCACATCAACTCATTTTGCAAAAATCATGTTCTTTTCTAGCTAATCCATTTAACCGGAGTGTTGGCGTAATTGATCCTTATTGTTTCCTTGTACATCTCGTTTCTACCGGAGTGCTTGCATATACTTCTTGTCCATTGCAACACTTTTCTTATGTCTCTCAACCTACAAAGTTCTCGTAATGTTCCTTGTTCCTCTTTTCTAACAGAGTGTTTTCAACTTCGTTCATCTCCGTTGTATTCTTCTTTCCAATTGGTTAACCTCTCAAGGTTCATTGGTTTCACTCATTTGTCAAAGAAGCAACTTAGTTTTACCTCTTCTATTTCTCTTCCGTTTTTCCCTCCGGTGCCATCCTAGATCTCGGGACGAGATCCTCTCGTAGTGGTGGAGTGTTGTAACGCCCCAAGACCGGAGCTTCAGTTGCCTTCCAGGGTTTCCGGGTTTCGTCGTGTGTTTTGTTTGGTCCACTGCATTTCATCTTTGCATCATGTGCATTGCATCATGTCATCATGCAACCCGTTTTAAAACTCAACTAAACAAATGGTATGGATCTTTGATCCATTTAAATCGAGGGAATTCACATGGTGATTCTCTTTACAACTTATCCTCTCGATATTTAGAGAGCTATAGTAATTATTCCAATTATGTGGAATTACCTTAACACACTTGCAAAAATCCCAATGCCTTTTATTATTTCAACTCTTGGCCTCTAACTTTGCCACATGTCCTTTCATCATTTTCCGGAGCTCCACCTAATTTCTCAACATTTTTGGGCGCTTCGAAAAACCTATCCTAGTTCAAACCTTTTGAATTAAATTCAAAGGAATTTGAATTTAATCTTTCAAACTTGACCTTTTTCTATTTTCCCGGACCGTGCACATTTTTCTGAGTCCGTGAAAATTATCCCCGTGCCCAAATTCTTCCTCTAACCTTCTCTTCTCTCTTTTCCCTTCTCTTATTTTCTTTGTGTTTGTAAAGAGAAGGAGATGGGAGAGAAAAGATCCTGGCTGGGCCTCCCAGCCCAGCTGCAACCTGCCAAGCCGGCTCCATCCGCGCTGGCCCATTTGGCCCAAGGCCTCCCACAGCCCACTACCCTAACCCTAGTGCTACCTTAGCCCGATCCTTCGCTCCCTCTCCCCTTGTTCGATCTCTCCCATATTCCCCTCGCTGCGCCGCCAGGAGAGCTGCGGCTCGATCCATCTCTCCCTCTCGTTCTGTGCCCCCCTGCCTCCCGCACGAGAGGTGGAGGCGTGGCCTCGATCCCCTCCTCTCGAACCCGCTCGCAGGCCCCTCTGCTCGATCCCTTCTCTCTCCCTCATTTCCTCCCAACGTCGCCGCGCGCCACACACACATCCGCACAGCGCCCCGCAGCTAGCGCCAGGAGCTCGCCTTCCCTTCGCCATGGCCTCACAGCCCGATCCACATGGCGCCATGGTCGCTGCCAAGCTCTGCATGCCAAGCCCGGCCCGACCGCCTCCTACGCCGTCGCCTCGCCATGGACCAGCTTCGATCGGACCTCTTCTGCGCCTCCACGCCGTCTTCCGCACCCCGGCCTCCTCGACACTGCTGAGCCTGTCCCCTACCACTGGTGCCCTTGCCGGAGCCACCTTGCCTCGCCTCCTCCTATAGGTCCCGATGACACAAGCCCCGACGCGAACGCCCTTGGCTCCCCTGCCTTGCCTCGCGCGACCCGCATGGCCGCCGGCCATGGAGGCCACCATGCGGGCCTACAGCTTCACGCACACCGCCGCTGCCCTCCTTTGCTCCGCCTCCGTTGCGTCAAGGAACCCCGGCCATCTCCTGCTCCCCGCCGGCCTTCGCTGTGTGTGCCGCTGCTTCCCTGTTTCAGGCCAAGACCGATGCCGGCCACTGCTTCTAGCTGCGGCTCGGCTACGCACCAACAATCAGCAGCTCAAGCTGCCTCCATTCATCTTAGGTGACCTCCTGAGGCATAGCCGTGCAAGACCCCAATGCACCCGTGGGCGTCAAGTACATCTACCGAAGACTCCCACCGAAGACACGTGAACGACTACTACATGAAACGAGCACCACGGCGACCCTCTAAGAGTTCGGATTCATCAAGTTCATCTACGGAATGTGCACGACTACAAAATGGGTACCACTACCGTTGACGAAGACCCGTGTAACGGAACCGTCAAGTTCGACTACCGTCATGTGAACAACTACTTCCTCTACCATCGCCGAGTACCACTACTTCCCACGGCGATCGTGAACGACTACACCGCTTGAACCGAACCGCTCCGAGAACACACGCTTCGAAGGTATAACCATCGAGACGACATCCGTGATCGAATGCTTGCGATGTTTGAGATGCTCATGTTCGAACCGTGTTCGAATTGTCGATGCACGTTGCCCCTCTTTTTCCTTGTTACTGTCATCTCATGGGACACCCGGAATCCGGGAGCGCCCCACCATCTTTTGCATGCATCCGCACACTTCTCCTTTGCATCGGTATCTCAATCGAGTTACCGGGACCGGAACGTTGCCGTGGCACCGTTTTCGTTATCGTTGCCGTGGCACCTCCTTTTCTTTCCACCATGGTGAAAAATGCTCCATAATGCTCTTGTCAACTTTTAATAAAAAATTGCATAAACTTGTTCATGTCATCCGCATCATGATAACAACAATTAAAATGTTTAAATTATTGTTGCTATAAATTGCTAATGCATATGGGGATTTACCGGATTCATTATTTGTTATATCCGGCCCCATTTAAATTGTTTAGATGGTGTAGTTTTGTTTTGCTTCACCTCTTGCCATGTTAATCAACATTTAATATTGTTGAGTACCTAAACGAGAGAGAACTAAATAATTGTTGTGGTGCTTCGTCAATATGCAACTCATTGCATATGGGGCTCCACTTAACTTGTAGTTTTGTTTGTGCACTTTGCCATACCATGCATAATTAAACCGGACATGCATCATACTTGTCTGCGCATCGTGCCATGCTTATGTGAGGGTTGTTTACTTTGTTGTTTGCTTCTTTCCTGTGTTGCTTCTTTGGGGTGGTTCCTATAATGTCGCGTTTGTGAGGAACCGTTCGACTACGTCCGTTTGTCTTCTTCATGGACTCGTTCTTCTTCCTTGCGGGATTTCAGGCAAGATGATCATACCCTCGAAATCACTTCTATCTTTGCTTGCTTAGTTGCTCGCTCTTTTGCTATGCCTATGCTGCGATACCTACCACTTGCTTATCATGCCTCCCATATTGTTGAACCAAGCCTCTAACCCACCTTGTCCTAGCAAACCGTTGTTTGGCTATGTTACCGCTTTGCTCAGCCCCTCTTATAACGTTGTTAGTTGCAGGTGAAGATTGAAGCTTGTTCCATGTTGGAACATGGATATTTTATTGGGATATCACGATATATTTTATTTAATTAATGCATCTATATACTTGGTAAAGGGTGGAAGGCTCGGCCTTATGCCTGGTGTTTTGTTCCACTCTTGCCGCCCTAGTTTCCGTCGTATAGGTGTTATGTTCCCGGATTTTGCGTTCCTTACGCGGTTGGGTTATAATGGGAACCCCTTGACAGTTTGCTTTGAATAAAACTCCTCCTGCAAGGCCAAACATTGGTTTTACCATTTGCCACCTAGCCTTTTTTCCCTTGGGTTAGGCCAGCCCAAGGGCCATCTTTATTTTAAACCCCCCCAGGCCAATGCTTGTCGAAGTGTTGGTCCAAACTAGAGCCCCTTGCAACGCCACCTCGGGGAAACTCGAGGGCTGGTTTTAGTTGTACGGATTGCTTATCCGGTGTTGCCCGGAGAACGAGATATGTGCAGCTCCTATCGGGATGTCGGCGCATCGGGTGATCTTGCTGGACTTGTTTTACCATTGTCGAGGATGTCTTGTAGAACTGGGATACCGAGTCTGATCGGAATGTCTCGGGAGGAGGTCTATTCCTTCGTTGACCGTGAGAGCTTGTCATGGGCTAAGTTGGGACTCCCCTGCAGGGATTTGAACTTTCGAAAGCCGTGCCCGCGGTTATGGGCAGATGGGAATTTGTTAACGTCCGGTTGTAGAAAACCTGAAGTTGACCTTAATTAAAATACATCAACCGCGTGTGTTACCGTGATGGTCTCTTTCCGACGGAGTCCGGGAAGTGAACACGGTGTTGGAGTTATGCTTGACGTAGGTTGTTCTAGGATCACTTCTTGATCATATTTTTATCGACCGTGCTTTTGCCTTCTCTTCTCGCTCTCTTTTGTGTATGTTAGCCACCATATATGCTAGTCGCTTGCTGCAGCTCCACCTCATACCTTTACCTTACCCATAAGCTTAAATAGTCTTGATCGCGAGGGTGCGAGATTGCTGAGTCCCCATGACTCACAGATACTTCCAAAACCAGCTTGCAGGTGCCGATGAGTCCGTGTAGATGACGCAACCAAGCTCAGGAGGAGCTCGATGAAGATCTTGTCCTTTGTGTTGTTTCGTTCTAGTTGATCAGTTGTGGAGCCCAGTTGGGGTCGATCGGGGACCTTTGTCGCATTTGGGGTTCTTCTTTTATTTTGGTTCCGTAGTCGGACCTTGTTTGTATTTGGATGTTGTAATGCTTTATTCATGTAATTGTGTGAAGTGGCGATTGTAAGCCAACTATGTATCTCTTTCCCTTATGTATTACATGGGTTGTGTGAAGATTACCTCACTTGCGACATTGCTTTCAATGCGGTTATGCCTCTAAGTCGTGCTTCGACACGTGGGAGATATAGCCGCATCGAGGGCGTTACATATCTCTGGGCCCTCTCGGTAATGCACATCACTATAAGCCTTGCAAGCAATCCAACTAATGAGTTAGTTGCGGGATGATGCATTACGGAACGAGTAAAGAGACTTGCCGGTAACGAGATTGAGCTAGCTATTGAGATACCGACGATCGAATCTCGGGCAAGTAACATACCGATGACAAAGGGAACAACGTATGTTGTTATGCGGTTTGACCGATAAAGATCTTCGAAGAATATGTAGGAGCCAATATGAGCATCCAGGTTCCGCTGTTGGTTATTGACCAGAGATGAGTCTCGGTCATGTCTACATAGTTCTTGAACCCGTAGGGTCCGCACGCTTAACGTTCGGTGACGATCGGTTATATGTGTTTATGTGTTTTGATGTACCGAAGGTAGTTCGGAGTCCCGGATGAGATAGGGGACATGACGAGGAGTCTCAAAATGGTCGAGACATAAAGATCGATATATTGGATGAATATACTCGGACATTAGAAGAGTTCCGGGTGAAATCGGGATTTTATCGGAGTGTCGGAGGGGTTACCGGAACCCCCCGGGGGTTAATGGGCCTTGTTGGGCCCTAGTGGAGAGATAGAGGGGCCGGACAGGGCAGGCCGCGCGCCCCCTCCCCTCTGGTCCGAATTGGACTAGGAAGGGGGGCCTTTTCCTTGTCCTTCTCCCCCTTCCTTTCCCCCTCCTAGTAGGAGTAGGAAAGAGGGGAGTCCTACTCCTACTAGGAGGAGGACTCCTCCTCCTGGTGCACCCTACAGGGGCAGCCGGCCTCCCCCCTTGCTCCTTTATATACGGGGGCAGGGGCACCCTAGAACACACAAGTTGATTAGTCGATCTTTTAGCCGTGTGTGGTGCCCCCCTCCACCATAATCCACCTCGGTCATATCGTAGCGGTGCTTAGGCGAAGCCCTGCGTCGGTAGCATCATCATCACCGTCATCACGTCGTCATGCTGACGGAACTCTCCCTCGAAGCTCTGCTGGATCGGAGTTCGTGGGATGTCACCGAGCTGAACGTGTACTGAACTCGGAGGTGTCGTACGTCCGGTACTTGGATCGATAGGATCGTGAAGACGTACGACTACATCAACCGCGTTCTCATAATGCTTCCGCTTACGGTCTACGAGGGTACGTGGATGTCACTCTCCCCTCTCGTTGCTATGCATCGCCATGATCTTGCTTGTGCGTAGGAATTTTTTTGAAATTATTGCGTTCCCCAACAGTGGCATCCAAGCCAGGTTTATGCGTAGATGTTATATGCACGAGTAGAACACAAGTGAGTTTTGGGCGATACAAGTCATACTGCTTACCAGCATGTCATACTTTGGTTCGGCGGTATTGTTGGATGAAGCAGCCCGGACCGATATTACGCATACGCTTATGCGAGACTTGTTCTACCGACGTGCTTTGCACACAGGTGGCTGGCAGGTGTCAGTTTCTCCAACTTTAGTTGAACCGAGTGTGGCTATGCCCGGTCCTTGAGAAGGTTAAAACAACACTAACTTAACAAACTATCATTGTGGTTTTGATGCGTAGGTAAGAACGTTTCTTGCCCAGCCTGTAGCAACCACGTAAAACTTGCAACAACAAAGTAGAGGACGTCTAACTTGTTTTTGCAGGGCATGTTGTGATGTGATATGGTCAAGACATGATGCTATATTTATTGTATGAGATGATCATGTTTTTAAGGAGATATCGGCAACTGGAAGGAGCCATATGGTTGTCGCTTTATTGTATGCAATGCAATCGCCCTGTAATTGCTTTACTTTATCACTAAGCGGTAGCGATAGTCGTAGAAGCAATAGATGGCGAGACGACAATGATGCTACGATGGACATCAAGGTGTCGCACCGGTGACGATAGTGATCATGACGGTGCTTTGGAGATGGAGATCAAAGGCACAAGATGATGATGGCCATATCGTATCACTTATATTGATTGCATGTGATGTTTATCCTTTATGCATCTTTTTTTGCTTTGTTTGACGGTAGCATTATAAGATGATCTCTCACTAAATTTCAAGGTAAAAGTGTTCTCCCTAAGTATGCACCATTGCCAAAGTTCATTGTGCCGAGACACCACGTGATGATCGGGCGTGATAAGCTCAACGTTCATCTACAACGGGCGTAAGACAGTTTTGCACACGCAGAATACTCGGGTTAAACTTGACGAGCCTAGCATATGCAGATATGGCCTCGGAACACTAAGACCGAAAGGTCGAGCGTGAATCATATAGTAGATATGATCAACATAGTGATGTTCACCACTGAAAACCACTGCATTTCATGTGATGGTCGGTTTTGGTTTAGTTGATATGGATCACGTGATCACTTAGATGATTAGAGGGATATCTATCTAAGTGGGAGTTCTTAAGTAATATGATTAATTGAACTTAAATTTATCATGAACTTAGTACCTGATAGTATTTGCATAACTATGTTGTAGATCAATAGCTCGTGATGTAGCTCCCCGTTTATTTTGATATGTTCCTAGAGAAAAACTAAGTTGAAAGATGTTAGTAGCAATGATGCGTATTGGATCCGTGATCTGAGGATTATCCTCATTGCTGCACACAAGAATTATGTCCTTAATGCACCGCTAGGTGACAGACCGATTGCAGGAGCATATGTAGACGTTATGAACATTTGGCGAGCTCGATATGATGACTACTTGATCGTTTAGTGCACCATACTTTACGGCTTAGAATCGGGGCTTCAAAGACGTTTTGAACTCCATGGAGCATATGCGATGTTCCAAGAGTTGAAATTAGTATTTCAGACTCATGCACATGTCGAAAGGTATGAGACCTTTGACAAGCACTTTGCCTACAAGATGGAGGAGAATAGCTCAGCAAGTGAGCATGTGCTCAGAATGTTTGAGTACTACAATCACTTGAATCAAGTGGGAGTTAATCTTCTAGATAAGATAGTGATTGACAGAGTTCTCTAGTCACTATCACCAAGTTACTGGAACTTCGTGATGACCTATAATATGCAAGGGATAACATAAACGATTCCCAAGCTCTTCGTGATGCTGAAATCAATGAAGGTAGAAATCAAGAAAAACATCAAGTGTTGATGGTTGACAAGACCACTAGTTTCAAGAAAAGGGCAATGGGAAGAAGGGGAACTTCAATAAGAACGGCAAGCAAGTTGCTGCTCAAGTGAAGAAGCCCAAGTCTAGACCTAAGCCTAAGACTAAGTGCTTCTACTGCAAAAGGACTGGTCACTGGAAGCAGAACTGCCCCAAGTGTTTGGCGGATAAGAAGGATGGCTAAGTGAACAAAGGTATATTTCATATACATGTTATTGATGTGTACTTTACTAGTGTTTATAGCAACCCCTCAATATTTGATACTAGTTCAGTTGCTGAGATTGGTAACTCAAAACGGGAGTTGCAGAATGAACAGAGACTAGTTAAGGGTGAAGTGACGATGTATGTTGGAAGTGGTTCCAAGATTGATATGATCATCATCGCACACTCCCTATATTTTCGGGATTAGTGTTGAACCTAAATAAATGCTATTTCGTGTTTGCGTTAAGCATGAATATGATTTGATCATGTTTATTGCAATACGGTTATTCATTTAAAGTCAGAGAATAATTGTTGTTCTATTCGTATGAATAAAACCTTCAATGGTCATACACCCAAGGTGAATTGTTTGTTGAATCTCGATCGTAGTGATACACATATTCATAATATTGAAGCCAAAAGATGCAAAGTTAATAATGATAGTGTAACTTATTTGTGGCACTGCTGTTTAGGTCATATTGGTGTAAAACGCATGAAGAAAATCCATGCCGATGGGCTTTTGGAATCACTTCATTATGAATCAGTTGATGCTTGCGAACCATGCCTTATGGGCAAGATGACTAAGACTCCGTTCTCCGGAACAATGGAGCGAGCAACAGACTTGTTGGAAATAATACATATTGATGTATGCAGTCTGATGAGTGTTGAGGCTCGCGGCTGGTATCGTTATTTTCTGACCTTCGGAGATGATTTGAGAAAGATATGGGTATATCTTCTTGATGAAACATAAATCTGAAACATTTGAAAAGTTCAAATAATTTCAGAGTGAAGTGGAAAACCATCATAACAAGTAAAATAAAGTTTCTACGATCTGATCGTGGAGGAGAATATTTGAGTTACGAGTTTGGTCTTCATTTGAAACAATGCGGAATAGTTTCGCAACTCACGCCACCTGGAACACCACAGCGTAATGGTGTGTCTGTAACACCCCGGATGTGACTTTCCCAATATGTATTCCAACTCTTGCCGTTTCCGGCCTTAAGTTATTTTATTTTCTCGGGTTTGGGTCTTTGTCTCCGTGTGTTGTTGTCGCTGTCATACATCTCATATCATGTCATCATGTGCATTGCATTTGCATACGTGTTCATCTCATGCATTCGAGCATTTTCCCCGTCGTCCGTTTTGCATTCCGGCGCTCCGTTCTCCTCCGGTGGTCATTTCTACCTTTTTTGTGTGGGGGGATTAAACATTTCCGAATTGGACCGAGACTTGCCAAGCGGCCTTGGTTTACTACCGGTAGACCGCCTGTCAAGTTTCGTATCATTTGGACTTCGTTTGATACTCCAACGGTTAACCGAGGGACCGAAAAGGCCTCGTGTGTGTTGCAGCCCAACACCCCTCCAAGTTGGCCCAAAACCCACCAAAATCTTCTCCATCATCTAGAGTGTTCGATCACGATCGCGTGGCCAAAAACCGCACCTCATTTGGACTCTGCTAGCTCCCTCTACCTCTATATAAAGACCCCTCCTCCAAATTCGTGGATCCCCTCTCCGAAAACCCTAGATCCATTCACCGCCGCCGCCGGACGTGTCCGGACAGAGCCGGACAACGTACGCCCGCCACCGCCGCCCAACCACGTTCCGCCACGTGGCGGGGAGCCGCCCGTTCCGCCGCCGGCCCGGGGAGCCCGCATCTGGCCCCCGAGGCCCGTTGCCTTTCGCCGCCGCCCGCCGCATCTTCCCGAGGCCCGGCCTCTCCTCCACCGAGGAGCGCCGCCCGCCGGCC
>NC_057809.1:325161310-325170862 GCF_018294505.1 Triticum aestivum
CGTCGTCGCCCGGTCCCCACCGTGCCGGCACGCGCCTCCCCGCCGCCCAACGCCGCCCCGGCGAGGTACGCCGACGTCGGCGAACTCCGGCCGCCGTGCCCCAAGTCCGGCGACGCCCCGCTTCGCTCCGATGAACAGTGTTTTCTGGCGGACCGGAACTTCCGGCGAACATCGAAGAGCGCGCCGGATCTGGATCTGGAAGATTGGATCGGGGTTGACTTTTTCGTCCCAAACCCTAATAATTTGCGTTTTTCATCATGCTATATCTCCGCATCCGTAGCTCCGTTTTGGGCATATAGCATATGAAAATGTTCATCTCAGAGAGTACATCATTTCTTCTCATTGCATCCTTTTCATTTGAGTTCATCTTGATGCCCGAAATTCTGTTAGAAGAGTGCTACTTGAGTTAATTGTCAGATCTGCTGCTCCATTTAGATAATTGTCATTTTTGCCATGATTATTGTGTGCATGATATGCCCATGAGCTCTACATATGTTTTGTTAAGGGTTTTGCCATCTTTCCACAAGTGCAACCCATGTATTTTTGTGATGTGTGTAGTGACTAGCATGAGCTTGCAAAGTGAGGCATTTGTTAATGCTGATTTCAGGGACTTAGCATTTCCACTAAGTCCTTGAGCTGTTTATTTCATATGGTCATATGTTCATGTTATTTCTTAGTGATCCGTGCCTCATTTGAGGATGATCAGTAAGGATGTTTTGTTAATCTTGTAGTGCTCTACCCATCCATGTCTTTGTTTGCAATTATGGAGCACCCTAGCTTGAGTCAATCGAGCTCTACTTTTGTCATTTCGTGAATCTGGGCAGATTGTCTACTTGTTAGCGATTTTGCCGATGATGTTATAGTTGATCCGTGCATGCTATGTCATTGTGCTTGCCATGTCTAGCTTGTATTTTGTGTATTCTTGATGGGTGTGTGCTTAGATTATCATGACATGCTCTGTAGTGAGTGCATCGAGCTCGTAAACATGCCTACTTGATATCTGTTTCAGCATGTTCCAGTTTTCACTAAGTCTGTGATCTGATTATGTTTTTGTCATGTTCACATGCTTGCAAATGTATTTTCTGATCCCTTTTGGCTCAAGGTCACTAAGGGACTTTTGTTAAGATCTTTGAGTAGCTCCATGCCATGCTTTACTTTGCCATGTTCAGGTCCTGTAGCATATGGTTTTCATGCTCCGAAGAGTGCTATCTGATCTGAAATTCCAGACAAGTGTTAATTTCACAAAGTCTGAAATCTGTTTGTCAAATGCATTTTTGCCATGCTTGTTTGAACCTGTTAATGGACGAATTGGCCATAGCTCAGTGCTAGACTTTTTTCAAGCATCATGAATGCATCCCTGCCATGTATTTTGTTGTCATGTTTGGGTGCTGTAGGATGTTCATCTTGTTGCATTTAGATGGCTACTTGCTGTAATTCGCTGACCGGTGTCATATTTGAATTGTTTGCCATTTCCAAACCGTAACTCCGATTCCGGCGTGCTTTATATCGTTTTCAAGCGATTTCATCTCATATTTCCAGTGGCACACTTGGATTTCCAAGTTAAGGCCAGGTTCATGCATTCCTTGTCACGTCTCACATATGCATCCCGCATCGCATTCCACATAGCATATCATCTTTGCATCATATTGTTTGAGTTTTGCACGTGGTTGATTGTGTTCCGTTTGCTTGTTTGTCTTGTTTGGGTAGAGCCGGGAGACGAGTTCGCTAAAGAGGAGCCTGTTGAGTTTGCTTTCGAGGATCCAGTCAACTCTGACAACTTTGCAGGCAAGATGATCATACCCTCGAAATCACTACTATCTTTGCTTTGCTAGATGCTCGCTCTTTTGCTATGACATGCTACGATGCCTACCACTTTCTTATCATGCCTCCCGAATTGCCATGTCAAACCTCTAACCCACCATGTCCTAGCAAACCGTTGGTTGGCTATGTTACCGCATTGCTCAGCCCCTCTTATAGCGTTGCTAGTTGCAGGTGAAGATTGGAGACCGTTCCTTGTTGGAAAATTATTTACTTGTTGGGATATCATTATATTATCTTGTTATCTTAATGCATCTATATACTTGGTAAAGGGTGGAAGGCTCGGCCTCTCTCCTAATGTTTTGTTCCACTCTTGCCGCCCTAGTTTCCGTCATATCGGTGTTATGTTCCCTGATTGTTGCGTTCCTTACGCGGTTGGGTTATAATGGGAACCCCTTGATAGTTCGCCTTGATTAAAGCTTTTCCAGCAATGCCCAACCTTGGTTTTACCATTTTCCACCTAGCCTCTTTTTCCCTAGGGTTTCCGGAGCCCGAGGGTCATCTTATTTTAGCCCCCCTGGGCCAGTGCTCCTCTGAGTGTTGGTCCGAACTAGAGTCCTGTGCAGCACCCCCTCGGGGAAACTCGAGGTTTGGTTTTAGTTGTATGGAGCGCTCATCTGAGTGTGCCCTGAGAATGAGATATGTGCAGCTCCTATCGGGATTTTTCAGCACATTCGAGCGGTGCTGCAGGATTTTTTTAACCTGTAGAAGTGTCTTGAAGAACCGAGATACCGAGTCTGATTGGAACGTCTCGGGAGGAGGTTTATTCCTTCGTTGACCGTGAGAGCTTGTCATGGGCTAAGTTGGAACTCCCCTGCAGGGATTTGAACTTTTGAAAGCCGTGCCCGCGGTTATGGGCAGATGGGAATTTGTTAATGTCCAGTTGTAGATAACTTGAACCTTAACTTAATTAAAATGAATCAACAGTGTGAGTTACCGTGATGGTCTCTTCTCGGCGGAGTCCGGGAAGTGAACATGGTGTTGGAGTAATGTTTGCGCAGGTTGTCCTCTAGTTCCTCGCTCGCGCTTTGCCTCCTCCTCTTGCTCTCTTTTGCGAACAGGATAACCACCATATATGCTAGTCGCTTGCTGCAGCTCCACATATTTTTACCTTGCCTTACCAATAAGCTTAAATAGTCTTGATCGCGAGGGTGCGAGATTGCTGAGTCCCTATGGCTCACAGATTACTCTTAAACCAGATGCAGGGCCTGATGATTCCTCTCCAGGTGACGTGCTTGAGCTCAAGTGGGAGTTCGACGAGGACACTCAACGATACTACGTGTCTTTCCCTGATGATCTGTAGTGGTGCCCAGTTGGGGGTGATCGGGACCGTGTTGCATGTTGAGTTATCTTTTATTTTGGCGCCCTAGTCGGGACATGAGTGTTTGGATGATGTGATGTTATTTATGTACCTTGATTGACGTGGCGAGTGTAAGCCAACTATGTACCTTCCCCTTTTGTTATTCATATTATATGGGATGTTGTGATGATTGCCTAACTTGCGACATTGCTTTCAATGCGGTTATGCCTCTAAGTCGTGCCTCGACACGTGGGAGATATAGCCGCATCGAGGGCGTTACAAGTTGGTAATCAGAGCCTTCCCCGACCTTAGGAGCCCCATTGCTTGATCGTTATTAGCGGCCAAGTTGTGTCTAGAAAAATGTTTTGAGTCATTTAGGAATTATATATCGGAGAGTTTAGGAATTCTTTTTACTTCCCAGTCTCCTCATCGCTCTGGTAAGGCATCCTGACATAGAGTTTTGACTCTTCTCTTCTCAAATTTCACTAAAAAAATTTAGGATCACGCGGGTATCTTGGAATCGTTCCGATGCTTTTATGACGAGAACATCGTCTTGGTGCCTCCTGTCAGGGGGTTTTGTGGAAGTGTCCCGGGGAGTTGAGCTCTGAGGTGTTGTCGACATAATTTTATCGTTGTAGTTCTGGAATACCTGAGTTTAGTACGCCGACATAGAACATCTCTTTTATGCAGTTCGTTGGTGAGATAACCTCGACGCCACCCAATACTGGGGCGGGAGTTCGGGAGTATCGCCATAACTTGTATAACGAATGCTTTTCGAAGGTTGAGGTAGATGGTTTCCGAAGTTTTTCTCGGTTATGTGTTGAAGGATGGATACAGCTGGATGTAGGATTTGCTAGATTTGGGTGAGATATTATGCTTCCCCTGTATCCCCAACACCTGATTGCATAACCGGAAAGGTTCGGGAGTTTCATAGGTGGGAATTCTTGTAGCTCTAGTTCTTCTTCCACGGATATTTGGTTTGGGATTGGGATTTCTTACCGAGTATTCATTCTTGATCCGTACCTTGTTGATTTATTTCTCTACCTAAATTCTAAGTGGCTTCTCAATTTATGGATATGTGACCATTTCAAGAGGAATGCATTCATTCATTTTGTTCGGATGTGAAGACTTTATGTTGCAATTTTCATTCCGTTGGATTCAGCTTCATTTATCTGTTTATGTGCTAACAGTGGCCAACCTCTTCCGGAGGCATGGCAAGCTGTGATGGCCACAACCAATGCAAACACACAGTTGATCATGCAAATTCTTCAAGAGCGCAATCAAGGCAACCAAGGGAACCAAGGCAACAATCAGAATCACTTTGCTACACTCAACCAGTTCCTTGCTAACGGGCCAAAGACTTTCAGCAATTGTGTTGAGGCAGCTGATGCTGACGATTGGCTCGTGGATCTGTGCAAGCATTTCGAATGCAGTAACGTCAGGCCTGAGGACTTCATCAAGTTCGCTTCCTTCTAACTCAAAGATCAAGCTGCAGAATGGTTCCAACAATACAAGGATTCCAGAGGTGGATGTGCTATCACCTGGGATGAATTCTGTCAAGATTTCAGAGCTCATCATATTCCTCAGAGCGTGGTTGAAAGCAAGCGTGAGGAATTCCGCAACCTGAAGCAAGGCTATTTGTCTGTCTATGACTACAACAAGTTGTTTCAGAAGCTCGCCCGCTTTGCTAAGCAGGACGTACCTGATGAGAAGAGCATGATATACCAGTTCAGGGGTGGTCTCAGAGAAGAAATCCAGCTAGCTCTTGTTCTCTTTGAGCCCTTAAGGTACTATGAGTTCTACAACATGGCATTGAAGCAAGAGGCCACTCAACTGAGGTGTGATGCTTCCAAGAAGCGAGTCAGAGATGCTACTCCGTCTTCCTCTACTCAAGTGGCCAAGCAGCAGAAGTATTGGCTTCCTCCTCCTCCGTTCCGTCAGCCGTATCAGCAGAAGAGCAAAGGTGGAAGTGGACCTTCCCACCCACCCAACCCTGGCTTTCAGAACAAGACTTCGTCTCAAGCTCCAGGATCGAGTGCTCAGTACCACCGTTCGCTTTCAGAGGTCACGTGCAACAAGTGCCAACAGAAGGGTCACTATGCCCACAAGTGTTTCAACTAGAGGCATCTTCCTCCTCCTCCTCCTCCTCCTGTGAGATCGGAAAGTACAGCTGTGGTCAAGCATAACCCCAAGCACGCCAAGGTCAACTTGATGAACGCAGCTCAGGCAGAGGATTCGTCAGATGTCATCATGGGTAACCTTCCTGTTAATGATATTCCTGCAAAAGTTCCTTTTGACACAGGTGCATCGCATTGTTTCATTTCCAAACCTTTTGCATCAAAGTATGAGTGCGATTATCAGTATTTGCAAAGTTCCTTGCAAATTGTGTCACCGGGCAAGCAGATGACAGCTAACACCTGTGTCCCGGAGGTTACTATCACCTTGGGCGACTACAAGTTCCTTTCTTCCCCAATTGTTCTTGGTAACTCGGATATTGATCTTATTCTCGGAATGGATTGGCTTTCTAAGCATAAGGCGCATCTTGATTGTGCTGCAAGGCAGATTCAATTGACTCATTCGTCTAAGGATGTAATTGTCTTTGCCGCTCGGGATAATACCATCCGTCTGTTTTCTCTCAATGAGAAGGGTGAACTCGATGCCATCTCGCAAATTCCAGTCGTTTGCGAATATCAAGACGTTTTTCCAAAAGAGCTTCCAGCAATGCCTCTGCACCGGCCAGTTGAATTCGTCATCAATCTTGAGCCTGGCACGGAACCTGTGTGCAAGCGTCCTTACAAGCTCGGACCTGAAGAGTTGAAGGAGCTGAAGAAGCAACTCGATATTCAAGAGAGAATGGGTCTCATCCGGCCTAGTTCTTCTCCGTGGGGTTGTGGTGTTCTTTTTGCGAAGAAGAAGGATGGAACGGACCGACTTTGTGTTCATTACCGTCCATTGAACAAGAAGACCATCAAGAACAAATACCCACTTCCCAACATCAACGAGCTGTTTGAACAACTCAAAGGTGCCCAAGTATTCTCCAAGCTTGATCTCCGTATGGGTTGTCATCAGATTCGAATCCGTGAGCAAGATATTCCCAAGACGGCTTTCAGGACAAGCTATGGTTCATATGAATACACTGTCATGTCTTTTGGCCTCGTCAACGCTCCTTCGACGTTCTCTCGCATGATGAATTTCATCTTCAACGCCTACACCAATGACTTCGTTTTGGTCTATCTCAACGACATTCTGGTTTTCTCAAAGAACAAGGAAGATCATGCCAAGCACTTGCGTTTGGTACTCGATAAGCTGAGGGAAGACCAGTTCTACGCCAAGTTCTCCAAGTGCGAATTTTAGCTCGATGAGGTTCTTTATCTTGGACATATCATCTCTGCCAAGGGCATTGCGGTGAATCCTGAGAAGGTGTCTGCAATTGTGAATTGGGAACCTCCTCAGAACGTGAAGCAACTCCGTAGCTTCCTCGGTCTCGCAAGCTACTGCCGAAGATTCGTTGAAAACTTTTCTAAGATCGTGAAGCCTCTCTCAAATCTTCTCCAGAAGCACGTCAAGTACGTTTGGTCTCTGGAGTGTGACATTGCTTTCAACACTTTGAAAGAGAAATTGATCACTGCTCCAGTTCTGACTCTGCCTGATGAATCCAAGCTGTACGAGGTTTTTTGTGATGCCTCTCTCCAAGGTCTTGGCGCAGTGTTGATGCAAGAGAAGAAAGTTGTTGCTTATACTTCTCGCCAGTTGAAGCCCAATGAGAAGAACTACCCCACTCATGACCTCGAGTTGGTGGCAGTTGTGCATGCTCTTTTGACTTGGAGACATCTCTTATTGGGAAGAAAAGTGGACATCTTCACTGACCACAAGAGTCTCAAGTACATATTCACTCAGCCTAATCTCAACCTCAGGCACACTCGATGGGTCGAAATGATTCAAGAGTATAATCCGAGTATCGAGTATACTCCAGGTAAGGCCGATGTGATTGCTGACGCATTGAGTAGGAAGGCTTATTGCAATAGTCTGATTCTCAAGCCTTATCAACCCGAGCTTTGTGAAGCTTTCCGCAAACTTAATCTGCATGTTGTTCCTCAAGGTTTCCTCGCCAACCTTCAAGTCTCTCCAACCTTGGAAGACCAGATTCGCCAAGCTCAGCTTCTTGATGCTATGGTGAAAAAGGTGAAGATTGGGATTGCCAAGAGTCAACCCAAGTACAAGTGCTACCGCCTTGACGACAAGGATACTCTCTTCTTCGAGGATCGTATTGTTGTGCCCAAAGGTGATCTTCGTAAAGTGATCGTGAAAGAGGCTCACAATTCTCTCCTCTCCATCCACCCTGGGAGCATGAAGATGTATCAGGACCTCAAGCAGGCTAATTGGTGGACTCGAATGAAGCGAGAGATTGCTCAATTCGTGAATGAATGTGATGTCTGCAGAAGAGTGAAGGCAGAACACCAAAGGCCAGCTGGTCTCCTCCAACCTCTTGCCATTCCAGAATGGAAGTTTCACCACATTGAGATGGACTTCGTAACTGGGTTTCCAAATTCCAAGCGTGGCAATGATGCTATATTCGTTGTCATCGACAAACTCACTAAAGTGGCTCATTTTCTGCCTATCAAAGAGTCAATCACTGCAGCTCAATTGGCGGAACTCTATACCTCTCGGATTGGCTCTCTGCACGGTATTCCACAAGTGATCTCTTCAGACCGTGGCAGCATCTTTACCTCCAAGTTTTGGGATTCTTTTCAGAAGGCCATGGGCACCAACATCCGCTTCAGCACAGCTTTCCATCCTCAAACTAGCGGTCAAGTCGAGCGTGTCAATCAGATTCTTGAAGATATACTCAGGGCTTGTGTGATCTCCTTCGGCATGAAGTGGGAGGATTGTCTTCCTTATGCTGAATTCTCCTACAACAACAGTTTTCAAGCAAGTTCGGGCAAGGCCCCATTTGAAATTCTGTACGGTAGGAAGTGCCGTACCCCTCTCAACTGGTCCGAAATAGGTGAACGTCAGCTTTTCGGAAATGACTTAATCACAGAGGCAGAGGAAATGTGCAAAGTCATTCGAGATAACCTCAAAGCAGCCCAATCCCGCCAGAAGAGCTACTATGACAGTAAGCACCGTGATTTGGCTTTCAAGATCGGAGATCATGTTTACCTCCGCGTCTCTCCAATGAAAGGTACTCGTCGCTTCGGTATCAAAGGGAAGCTTGCCCCTAGATACGTGGGACCTTTCAAGATTGTCAGCAAGAGAGGCGATCTCGCCTACCAACTCGAACTTCCTTCAAACTTTGCAAATGTTCATGACGTGTTCCAAGTCTCTCAGCTCCGAAAGTGCTTCAAGACTCCTGACCACACCGTCAACTTCGAGGACATTGAGATCCAAGAAGATCTCTCCTATCGTGAGCACCCAGTTGCTATTCTTGAAGAGACTGAACGCAAGACTCGCAACAAGTCAATCAAATTCCTCAAAGTCAAGTGGTCACACCATTCTGACCGTGAAGCTACCTGGGAACACGAGGATCACCTCCGTTCTGAGTACCCGGCGTTCTTTCAGTCCTAGATCTCGGGACGAGATCCTTTCGTAGTGGTGGAGTGTTGTAACACCCCGGATGTGACTTTCCCAATATGTATTCCAACTCTTGCCGTTTCTGGCCTTAAGTTATTTTATTTTCTCGGGTTCGGGTCTTTGTCTCCGTGTGTTGTTGTCGCTGTCATGCATCTCATATCATGTCATCATGTGCATTGCATTTGCATACGTGTTCATCTCATGCATTCGAGCATTTTCCCCGTCGTCTGTTTTGCATTACGGTGCTTCGTTCTCCTCCGGTGGTCATATCTACATTTCTTTCGTGTGTGGGGATTAAACATTTCCGGATTGGACCGAGACTTGCCAAGCGGCCTTGGTTTACTACTGATAGACCGCCTGTCAAGTTTCGTATCATTTGGACTTCGTTTGATACTCCAACGGTTAACCGAGGGACCGAAAAGGCCTCGTGTGTGTTGCAGCCCAACACCCCTCCAAGTTGACCCAAAACCCACCAAAACCTTCTCCATCATCTAGAACGTTCGATCACGATCGCGTGGCCGAAAACCGTACCTCATTTGGACTCTCCTAGCTCCCTCTACCTCTATATAAAGACCCCTCCTCCAAATTCCCGGATCCCCTCTCCGAAAACCCTAGATCCATTCACCGCCGCCGCCGGACATGTCCGGACGGAGCTGCACAACGTCCGCCCACCACCGCCGCCCAACCACGTTCCACCATGTGGCGGGGAGCCGCCCGTTCCGCCGCTAGCCCGGGGAGCCCGCATCTGGCCCCCGAGGCCCGTTGCCTTCCGCCGCCGCCCGCCGCATCTTCCCGAGGCCCGGCCTCTCCTCCGCCGAGGAGCGCCGCCCGTCGGCCGCCCTCCGCCACGCTGCCGCGCCGGC
>NC_057809.1:325171240-325183748 GCF_018294505.1 Triticum aestivum
CGTGCCGTCGTCGCCCGGTCCCCACCGCGCCGGCACGCGCCTCCCCGCCTCCCAACGCCGCCCCGGCAAGGTACGCCGACGCCGGCGAACTCCGGCCGCCGTGCCCCAAGTCCGGCGACGCCCCGCTTCGCTCCGATGAACAGTGTTTTCCGGCAAACAGGAACTTCCGGCAAACATCGAAGAGCGCGCCGGATCTGGATCTGGAAGATTGGATCGGGGTTGACTTTTTCGTCCCAAACCCTAATAATTTGCGTTTTTCATCATGCTATATCTCCGCATCCGTAGCTCCGTTTTGGGCATATAGCATATGAAAATGTTCACCTCAGAGAGTACATCATTTCATCTCATTGCATCCTTTTCATTTGAGTTCATCTTGATGCCCGAAATTCTGTTAGAAGAGTGCTACTTGAGTTAATTGTCAGATCTGCTGCTCCATTTAGATAATTGTCATTTTTGCCATGATTATTGTGTGCATGATATGCCCATGAGCTCTATATAGGTTTTGTTAAGGGTTTTGCCATCTTTCCACAGGTGCAACCCATGTATTTTTGTGGTGTGTGTGGTGACTAGCACGAGCTTGCAAAGTGAGGCATTTGTTAATGCTGATTTCAGGGACTTAGCATTTCCACTAAGTCCTTGAGCTGTTTATTTCATATGGTCATATGTTCATGTTGTTACCTAGTGATCCGTGCCTCATTTGAGGATGATCAGTAAGGATGTTTTGTTAATCTTGTAGTGCTCTATCCATCCATGTATTTGTTTGCAATTATGGAGCACCCTAGCTTGAGTCAATCGAGCTCTACTTTTGTCATTTCGTGAATCTGGGCAGATTGTCTACTTGTTAGCGATTTTGCCGATGATGTTGTAGTTGATCCGTGCATGCTATGTTATTGTGCTTGCCATGTCTAGCTTGTATTTTGTGTATTCTTGATGGGTGTGTGCTTAGATTATCATGACATGCTCTGTAGTGAGTGCATCGAGCTCGTAAACATGCCTACTTGATAACTGTTTCAGCATGTTCCAGTTTTCACTAAGTCTGTGATCTGATTATGTTTTTGCCATGTTCACATGCTTGCAAATGTATTTTCTGATCCCTTTTGGCTCAAGGTCACTAAGGGACTTTTGTTAAGATCTTTGAGTAGCTCCATGCCATGCTTTACTTTGCCATGTTCAGGTCCTGTAGCATATGGTTTTCATGCTCCGAAGAGTGCTATCTGATCTGAAATTCCAGACAAGTGTTAATTTCACTAAGTCTGAAATATGTTTGTCAAATGCATTTTTGCCATGCTTGTTTGAACCTGTTAATGGATGAATTGGTCGTAGCTCAGTGCTAGATTTTGTCAAGCATCATGAATGCATCCCTGCCATGTATTTTTTTGTCATGTTTGGGTGCTGTAGCATGTTCATCTTGTTGCATTTAGATGGCTACTTGCTGTAAATCGTTGACCGGTGTCATATTTGAATTGCTTGCCATTTCCAAACCGTAACTCCGATTCCAGCATTTTTTATATCGTTTTCAAGCGGTTTCATCTCATCTTTCCAGTGGCACACTTGGATTTCCATGTTGAGGCCAGGTTCATGCATTCCTGGTCACATCTCGCATATGCATCCCGCATCGCATCCCGCATAGCATATCATCTTTGCATCATATTGTTTGAGCTTTGCACGTGGTTGATTGTGTCTTGTTTGGATAGAGCCGGGAGACGAGTTCGCTAACGAGGAGCCCGTTGAGTTTGCTTTCGAGGATCCAGTCAACTCTGACAACTTTGCAGGCAAGATGATCATACCCTCGAAATCACTACTATCTTTGCTTTGCTAGATGCTCGCTCTTTTGCTATGCCATGCTACGATGCCTACCACTTGCTTATCATGCCTCCCAAATTGCCATGTCAAACCTCTAACCCACCATGTCCTAGAAAACCGTTGGTTGGCTATGTTACCGCTTTGCTCAGCCCCTCTTATAGCGTTGCTAGTTGCAGGTGAAGATTGGAGACCGTTCCTTGTTGGAACATTATTTACTTGTTGGGATATCATTATATTATCTTGTTATCTTAATGCATCTATATACTTGGTAAAGGGTGGAAGGCTCGGCCTCTCGCCTAGTGTTTTGTAACACTCTTCCCGCCCTAGTTTCCGTCATATCGGTGTTATGTTCCCGAATTGTTGCGTTCCTTACGCGGTTGGGTTATAATGGGAACCCCTTGATAGTTCGCCTTGATTAAAGCTTTTCCAGCAATGCCCAACCTTGGTTTTACCATTTGCCACCTAGCCTCTTTTTCCCTTGGGTTTTCGGAGCCCGAGGGTCATCTTATTTTAGCCCCCCCCTGGGCCAGTGCTCCTCTGAGTGTTGGTCCGAACTAGAGTCCTATGCAGTGCCCCCTCGGGGAAACTCGAGGTTTGGTTTTAGTTGTATGGAGCGCTCATCTGAGTGTGCCCTGAGAACGAGATATGTGCAGCTACTATCGGGATTTGTCGGCACATTCGGGCGGTGCTGCTGGATTTGTTTTAACCAGTCGAAGTGTCTTGAAGAACCGAGATACCGAGTCTGATCGGAACGTCTCGGGAGGAGGTCTATTCCTTCGTTGACCGTGAGAGCTTGTCATGGGCTAAGTTGGAACTCCCCTGCAGGGACTTGAACTTTTGAAAGCCGTGCCCGCGGTTATGGGCAGATGGGAATTTGTTAATGTCCGGTTGTAGATAACTTGAACCTTAACTTAATTAAAATGAATCAACAGTGTGAGTTACCGTGATGGTCTCTTCTCGGCGGAGTCCGGGAAGTGAACACGGTGTTGGAGTAATGTTTGCGCAGGTTGTCCTCTAGTTCCCCGCTCGCGCTTTGCCTCCTCCTCTCGCTCACTTTTGCAAACAGGATAGCCACCATATATGCTAGTCGCTTGCTGCAGCTCCACATATTTTTACCTTGCCTTACCTATAAGCTTAAATAGTCTTGATCGCGAGGGTGTGAGATTGCTGAGTCCCTGTGGCTCACAGATTACTATTAAACCAGATGCAGGGCCTGATGATTCCGCTCCAAGTGACGCGCTTGAGCTCAAGTGGGAGTTCGTTGAGGACTCTCAATGATACTACGTGTCTTTCCCTGATGATCAGTAGTGGTGCCCAGTTGGGGGTGATCGGCACCGTGTCGCATGTTGGGTTATCTTTTATTTTAGCGCCATAGTCGGGCCATGAGTGTTTGTGATGTGATGTTATTTATGTACCTTGATTTACGTGGCGAGTGTAAGCCAACTATGTACCTTCCCCTTTTATTAATCATATTACATGGGATGTTGTGATGATTGCCTAACTTGCGACATTGCTTTCAATGCAGTTATGCCTCTAAGTAGTGCCTCGACACGTGGGAGATATAGCCACATCGAGGGCGTTACAGTGTCCGAACATCGTAATCGTACTTTATTATATATGGTGCAATCTATGATGTCTCTTACCAATTTACCACTATCATTTTGGGGTTATGCATTAGAGACAGCTACATTCACATTAAATAGGGCAACATCTAAATCTGTTGAGACGACGCCATATGAACTGTGGTTTAGCAAGAAACCTAATATGTCGTTTCTTAAAGTTTGGGGCTATGATGCTTATGTGAAAAAGTTTCAACCTGCTAAGCTCGAACCCAAATCGGAGAAATGCGTCTTCATAGGATACCCAAAGGAAACTGTTGGGTACACCTTCTATCACAGACTCGAAGGCAAGATATTCGTTGCTAAGAATGGATCCTTTCTAGAGAAGAAGTTTCTCTCGAAAGAAGTGAGTGGGAGGAATGTAGAACTTGATAAGGTAATTGTACCTTCTCCCAAATTGGAAAGTACTTCATCATAGAAATCAGTTCTAGTGATTCCTACACCAATTAGTGAGGAAGCTAATGATGATGATCATGAAACTTTAGATCAAGTTGCTACCGAACCTCGTAGGACAACCAGAGTATGGTCCGCACTAGAGTGGTACAGTTATCCTTTCTGGAAGTCATGTTACTAGACCATGACGAACCTACGAACTATGAGGAAGCGATGATGAGCCCAGATTCCGCATAATGGCTTGAGACCATGAAATCTGAGATGGGATCCATCTATGAGAACAAAGTATGGACTTTGATTGACTTGCCCGATGATCAGTGAGTCATTAAGAACAAAGTATCCAACCAGAAGGTTTTGTCAATGCTAAAGGTGCTAATAAAGTGAGCAAGCTCTAGCGATCCATCTATCGACTGGTGCAATCATCTCGGAGTTGGAATATATGCTTTGATAAAGTGATCAAAGTATATGGTTTTATACAGACTTGCGGTGAAGCCTGTATTTACAAGAAAGTGAGTGGGAGCACTACAACATTTCTGATAAGTATATGTGAATATTGTTGATTGGAAATAATGTAGAATTTTCTGGAAAGCATAAAGGAGTGTTTGAAAAGAGTTTTTCAAAGAAAGACCTTGATGAAGCTGCTTACACATTGAGCATCAAGATCTATAAAGATAGATCAAGACGCTTGATAAGTTTTTTCAATGAGTACATACCTTGACAAGATTTTGACATAGTTTAAAATGGAACAACCAAAGAAGGAGTTCTTGCTTGTGTTGCAAGGTATAAAACCCGACCACAACAGAAAATAGAAAGAGAATGAAAAGTCATTCCCTATGCCTCAGTCATAGGTTCTATAAAGTATGCTATGCTATTTACCAATCCTATTGTATACCTTAGCATGATTTTAGCAAGGGAGTACAATAATGATACAGGAGTAGATCACTGGACATTGGTCAAAATTATCCTTAGAGGACTAAGGAAATATTTCTCGGTTATGGAGGTGATAAAAGAGTTCGTCGTAAAGAGTTACGTTGATGCAAGCTTTTCACATCGATCTAGATGACTCTAAGTCTCTATCTAGATACATATTGAAAGTGGGAGCAATTAGCTAGAGTAGCTCCGTGCAGAGCATTGTAGACATAAAACTTTCTGAAATACATACGTATCTGAATGTTGCAGACCCGTAGACTAAACTTCTCTCACAAGCAAAACATGATCACTCATTGGGTGTTAATCACATAGTGATGTGAACTAGATTATTGACTCTAGTAAACCCTTTGGGTATTAGTCACATGGAGATGTGAACTAATCACATAAAGATGTGAACTAGATTATTGACTCTAGTGCAAGTGGGAGACTGAAGGAAATATGCCCTAGAGGCAATAATAAAGTTATTATTTATTTCCTTATATCATGATAAATTTTTATTATTCATGCTATAATTGTATTAACCAGAAACATAATACTTGCGTGAATACATAGACAAACAGAGTGTCACTAGTATGCCTCTACTTGAATAGGTCGTTGATCAAAGATGGTTATGTTTCCTAGCCATAGACATGAGTTGTCATTTGATTAACGGGATCACATCATTAGAGAATGATGTCATTGACTTGACCCATTCCGTTAGCATAGCACTTGATCGTTTTAGTTTACTGGTATTGCTTTCTTCATGACTTATACATGTTCCTATGACTATGAGATTATGCAACTCCCGATTAGCGGAGGAACACTTTGTGTGCTACCAAATGTCACAACATAACTGGGTGATTATAAAGGTGCTCTACAGGTGTTTCTGATGGTACTTGTTGAGTTGGCATAGATCAAGATTAGGATTTGTCACTCTGATTGTCGGAGAGGTATCTTTGGGCTCTCTCGGTAATGCACATCACTATAAGCCTTGCAAGCAATGCAACTAGATTGAGCTAGGTATTGAGATAGGTATTGAGATAGGTATTGAGATACCGACGACCGAATCTCGGGCAAGTAACATACCGATGACAAAGGGAACAACGTATGTTGTTATGCAGTTTAACCGATAAAGATCTTTGAAGAATATGTAGGAGCCAATATGAGCATCCAAGTTCCGCTGTTGGTTGTTGACCAGAGATGAGTCTCGGTCATGTCTACATAGTTCTCGAACCCGTGGGTCCGCACGCTTAACGTTCGGTGATGATCGGTAATATGAGTTTATGTTTTTTGATGTACCGAAGGTAGTTCGGAGTCCCGGATGAGATCGGGGACATGACGAGGAGTCTCGAAATGGTCGAAACGTAAAGATCGATATATTGGACGACTATATTCGGACATCAGAAGAGTTCCGGGTGAAATCGGGATTTTACCGGAGTGCCGGAGGGGTTACCGGAACCCCCCGGGGGTTAATGGGCCTTGTTGGGCCCTAGTGGAGAGAGAGAGGGGCCGGCCAGTGCAGGCCGCGTGGCCCCTCCCCTCTGGTCCGAATTGGATTAGGAAGGGGGGCGGCGGCCCCCCTTTTCCTTCTCCTTCTCCCCCTTCCTTTCCCCCTCCTAGTAGGAGTAGGAAAGAGGGGAGTCCTACTCCTACTAGGAGGAGGACTCCTCCTCCTGGCGCGCCCTACAGGGCCGGACGGCCTCCCTGCTTGCTCCTTTATATACGGGCGCAGGGGCACCCTAGAACACACAAGTTGATCAGTTTATCTTTTAGCTGTGTGCGATGCCGCCCTCCACCATAATCCACCTCGGTCATATCGTAGCGGTGCTTAGGCGAAGCCCTGCGTCAGTAGCATCATCATCACTGTCATCACGCCGTCGTGCTGACGGAACTCTCCCTCGAAGCTCTGCTGGATCGAAGTTCGTGGGACGTCACCGAGCTGAACGTGTGCTGAACTCGGAGGTGCCGTACGTTCGGTACTTGGATCGGTAGGATCGTGAAGACGTACGACTACATCAACCGCGTTCTCATAATGCTTCCGCTTACGGTCTACGAGGGTACGTGGACGACACTCTCCCCTCTCGTTGCTATGCATCACCATGATCTTGCGTGTGCGTAGAATTTTTTTTAAATTACTGCATTCCCCAACAGTGGCATCCGAGCCAGGTGTATTCGTAGATGTTATATGCACGAGTAGAACAAAAGTGAGTTGTGGGCGATACAAGTCATACTGCTTACCAGCATGTCATACTTTGGTTCGGCGCTATTGTTGGATGAAGCGGCCCGGACCAATATTACGCGTACGCTTACGCGAGACTGGTTCTACCGACGTGCTTCGCACACAGGTGGCTGGCAGGTGTCAGTTTCTCCAACTTTAGTTGAACTAAGTGTGGCTACGCCCGGTCCTTGAGAAGGTTAAAACAGCACTAACTTAACGAACTACCATTGTGGTTTTGATGTGTAGGTAAGAACGGTTCTTGCTCAGCCCATAGCAGCCACGTAAAACTTGCAACAACAAAGTAGAGGACATCTAACTTGTTTTTGCAGGGCATGTTGTGATGTGATATGGTCAAGACATGATGCTATATTTATTGTATGAGATGATCATGTTTTGTAACGGAGTTATCGGCAACTGGCAGGAGCCATATGGTTGTCACTTTATTCTATGCGATGCAATCACCCTGTAATTGCTTTACTTTATCACTAAGCGGTAGCGATAGTCGTAGAAGCAATAGATGGCAAGATGACGACGATGCTACGATGGACATCAAGGTGTCGCACCGGTGACGATAGTGATCATGACGGTGCTTTGGAGATGGAGATCAAAGGCACAAGATGATGATGGCCATATCATATCACTTATATTGATTGCATTTGATGTTTATCCTTTATGCATCTTATTTTTGCTTTTTTTGACGGTAGCATTACAAAATGATCTCTCACTAAATTTCAAGGTAAAAGTGTTCTCCTTGAGTATGCACCGTTGCCAAAATTCGTCGTGCTGAGACACCACGTGATGAATGGGCGTGATAAGCTCAACGTTCATCTACAACAGGTGTAAGACAATTTTGCACATGCAGAATATTCGGGTTAAACTTGACGAGCCTAGCATATGCAGATATGGCCTCGGAACACTGAGACTGAAAGGTCGAGCGTGAATCATATAGTAGATATGATCAACATAGTGATGTTCACCATTGAAAACCACTCCATTTCATGTGATGATCGGTTATGGTTTAGTTGATATGGATCACGTGATCACTTAGATGATTAGAGGGATATCTATCTAAGTGGGAGTTCTTAAGTAATATGATTAATTGAACTTAAATTTATCATGAACTTAGTACCTGACAGTATTTGCATAACTATGTTGTAGATCAATAGCTCGCGATGTAGCTCCCCATTTATTTTGATATGTTCCTAGAGAAAAACTAAGTTGAAAGATGTTAGTAGCAATGATGCGGATTGGATCCGTGATCTAAGGATTATCCTCATTGCTGCACACAAGAATTATGTCCTTAATGCACCGCTAGGTGACAGACCGATTGCAGGAGCATATGTAGACGTTATGAACGTTTGGTGAGCCCGATATGATGACTACTTGATAGTTTAGTGCACCATACTTTACGGCTTGGAATCGGGGCTTCAAAGACGTTTTGAACGCCACGAAGCATATGAGATGTTCCAATAGTTGAAATTAGTATTTCAGACTCATCCACATGTTGAAAGGTATGAGACCTTTGACAAGCACTTTGCCTACAAGATGGAGGAGAATAGCTCAGCTAGTGAGCATGTGCTCAGAATGTCTGAGTACTACAATCACTTGAATCAAGTGGGAGTTAATCTTCCAGATAAGATAGTGATTGACAGAGTTCTCTAGTCACTATCACCAAGTTACTGGAACTTCGTGATGAACTATAATATGCAAGGGATAACAGAAACGATTCCCAAGCTCTTCATGATGCTGAAATCGACGAAGGTAGAAATCAAGAAAAACATCAAGTGTTGATGGTTGACAAGACCACTAGTTTCAAGAAAAGGGCAAAGGGAAGAAGGGGAACTTCAATAAGAACGGCAAGCAAGTTGCTGCTCAAGTGAAGAAGCCCAAGTCTAGAACTAAGCCTAAGACTAAGTGCTTCTACTGCAAAGGGACTGGTCACTGGAAGCAGAACTGCCCCAAGTGTTTGGCGGATAAGAAGGATGGCTAAGTGAACAAAGGTATATTTCATATACATGTTATTGAAGTGTACTTTACTATTGTTTATAGCAACGCCTCAGTATTTGATACTAGTTCAGTTGCTGTGATTGGTAACTCGAAATGGGAGTTGCAGAATGAACAGAGACTAGTTAAGGGTGAAGTGACGATGTATGTTGGAAGTGGTTCCAAGATTGATATGATCATCATCGCACACTCCCTATATTTTCGGGATTAGTGTTGAACCTAAATAAATGCTATTTGGTGTTGGCGTTAAGCATGAATATGATTTGATCATGTTTATTGCAATATGGTTATTCATTTAAAGTCAGAGAATAATTGTTGTTCTATTTACATGAATAAAACCTTCAATGGTCATACACCCAAGGTGAATGGTTTGTTGAATCTCAATCGTAGGGATACACAGATTCATAATATTGAAGCCAAAAGATGCAAAGTTAATAATGATAGTGTAACTTATTTGTGGCACTGCCGTTTAGGTCATATTGGTGTAAAATGCATGAAGAAAATCCATGCCCATGGGCTTTTGGAATCACTTGATTATGAATCAGTTGATGCTTGCGAACCATGCCTTATGGGCAAGATGACTAAGACTCCGTTCTCCAGAACAATGGAGCGAGCAATAGACTTGTTGGAAATAATACATATTGATGTATGCAGTCCTATGAGTGTTGAGGCTCGTGGCTGGTATCGTTATTTTCTGATCTTCACAGATGATTTGAGTGAGATATGGGTATATCTTCTTGATGAAACATAAATGTGAAACATTTGAAAAGTTCAAATAATTTCAGAGTGAAGTGGAAAATCATCGTAACAAGTAAAATAAAGTTTCTACGATCTGATCGTGGAGGAGAATATTTGAGTTACGAGTTTGGTCTTCATTTGAAACAATGCGGAATAGTTTCGCAAATCATGCCACCTGGAACACCACAGCATAATGGTGTGTCCGAACATCGTAATTGTACTTTATTAGATATGGTGCAATCTATGATATCTCTTACCGATTTACCACTATCGTTTTGGGGTTATGCATTCGAGACAGCTACATTCACATTAAATAGGGCAACATCTAAATCCGTTGAGACGACGCCATATGAACTGTGGTTTAGCAAGAAACCTAATCTGTCATTTCTTAAAGTTTGGGGCTATGATGCTTATGTGAAAAAGTTTCAGCCTGATAAGCTCGAACTCAAATTGGAGAAATGCGTCTTCATAGGATACCCAAAGGAAACTGTTGGGTACACCTTCTATCACAGACCCGAAGGCAAGATATTCGTTGCTAAGAATGGATCCTTTCTAGAGAAGAAGTTTCTCTCGAAAGAAGTGAGTGGGAGGAATGTAGAACTTGATAAGGTAATTGTACCTTCTCCCGAATTGGAAAGTAGTTCATCACAGAAAGCAGTTCTAGTGATTCCTAGACCAATTATTGAGGAAGCTAATGATGATGATCATGAAACTTTAGATCAAGTTGCTGCCGAACCTCGTAGGACAACCAGAGTATGGTCCGCACTAGAGTGGTACAGTAATCCTTTCTGGAAATCATGTTACTAGACCATGATGAACCTACGAACTATGAGGAAGCGATGATGAGCCCAGATTCCGCATAATGGCTTGAGACCATGAAATCTGAGATGGGATCTATGTATGAGAACAAAGTATGGACTTTGATTGACTTGCCCGATGATCGGTGAGTGATTAAGAACAAAGTATGCAACCAGAAGGTTTTGTCGATGATAAAGTAGCTAACAAAGTGAGCAAGCTCCAGTGATCCATCTATGGACTGGTGCAATCATCTCGAAGTTGGAATATATGCTTTGATAAAGTGATCAAAGTATATGGTTTTATACAGACTTGCGGTGAAGCCTGTATTTACAAGAAAGTGAGTGGGAGCACTACAACATTTCTGATAAGTATATGTGAATATTGTTGATTGGAAATAATGTAGAATTTTCTAGAAAGCATAAAGGAGTGTTTGAAAAGAGTTTTTTAAAGAAAGACCTCGATGAAGATGCTTACAGATTGAGCATCAAGATCTATAAAGATAGATCAAGACGCTTGATAAGTTTTTTCAATGAGTATGTACCTTGACAAGATTTTGAAGTACTTCAAAATGGAACAGTCGAAGAAGGAGTTCTTGCCTGTGTTGCAAGGTGTAAAACCCGACCACAGCAGAAAATAGAAAGAGAATTAAAAGTCATTCCCTATGCCTCAGTCATAGGTTCTATAAAGTATGCTATGCTGTTTACCAGTCCTATTGTATACCTTAGCATGATTCTGGCAAGGGAGTATGTCGGGGAAACTGATCCACCAACACCTATGGGGACCGGGCCCCTTTTGGTTCGGAGGGGGGCAGAGGCCGCGCAAAGAGCGGATCGAGGCAGTACACGCGAGCAGTTTTACCCAGCTTCGGGCCGCACAGATGCGTAAAACCCTACTGCTGCTTGTTTGTGTATATTGAATTCTTGCTCAGGAGCGATGGACACTGTCGGACCGAGCGTGAGAGTGTTCCTGATGTTTTGAATGAGCCGAACCCCCTCTACGTTGCGCTTGGGCCTCCTTTTATACTTTCAAGGGGTCACCGACAGGTGGCAACGTAGACTAGAAGGGTAAAAATGGAAAAGGATGCGGTAGGTGCAGCTACCGCTACTGTGGACACAGTGCACCCTACCTAACTCTGACGGCAGGGGACAAGGTCATTGAATGCCCGTCTGAGTTGCCTAAACAGTGCAAAACGTGACCGTTAGGAGCGCCACCGTTTGCCATGATGGCCTTCTCTTCATCTCCGCTTGCCACCGCGTACCCCTGGCTGCACAGGCTCCCGCCACACACCCCTGAGGAAGCCTCATGGCGACACGCGGGTGGGTGCGCTGGAGCGTGGGTACAGAGTGGCAGTGGGCCCCCGGCGAGTACCTTGTCGGGGTCGTCGTCTTGTCGAGTCCAGAAGCTTGTCGCTCACCGGACCTTGCCGGGACGTGCGGTGCATCGCGGCAAGTTTCTTGAAGTGTCGTGGTTGGCCTTCCCGGCAAGCTCCTCTTGCCGGGGCCTTGTCTCTTCCCGACAAGATCCTCTTGCCGGGACCTTGTCTCTTCATCTTGAATGCTTTGTTCTTGAATGGCTCCAAAGGAACCCACGAAGGACTCTGGAGGTCGTCCGGCAAGCCTTGCCGCGCGGCGCTGCAACTGCCCGTGCACAAGTTCGGGATACTAGGGTACCCCTACTCTAGTACACCGATAGGAGCCCCCGGGACTGGGCCACACACGGTGCCGAGCGCTGTTGGGCCATGCCCAAAACAGGGCACGGGCACGTGCGGAGCCTGGGTTATGCCGAATCTAACTCCGTATCCACCGCGCCCCCCGTAACGGCACGCGTCAATCGCGGAGTCGTGGGAGAGATCGTGGGTGGTTGTTTATTTGGAAGGCCGAAATGTCCGCCCCGTCCCTCTTTATAAGCAGGGGAAACAGGGGCATTTCCCCCACCTTCGCCCTTCGCTGCTGCAATCTCAGAAATCTCCGCCGCCCTCCTCCGCTTGCAGAGTTGAAAGAGGGCAGCGCTCCGCCCCCGTCGCTGC